>NC_081427.1:59976704-60123409 GCF_949786415.1 Peromyscus eremicus
GATCTCATTACAGATGGTTGTGAGCCACCATGTGGTTGCTGGGTATTGAACTCAGGACCTTTGGAAGAGCAGTCAGTGCTCTTAACCTCTGAGCCATCTCTCCAGCCCTAGCCTGTGTCTTTTTATTGGGGAATTGAGTCCACTGATATTGAGGGATATTAATAATCAATGACTGTTAATTTCTGTTATTTTGGTGGTAGTGGTGGTAGTGTGTGTGTATGTGTGTGTGTGTGTGTGTGTGTGTATGTGTGTGTGTGTGTGTGTGTGTGAGAGAGAGAGAGAGAGAGAGAGAGAGAGAGAGAGAGAGAGAGAAGAGAGAGAGAGAGAGAGAGATTCCATTTCCCTTCTTTTGGTTTTACTGGTGTGAGATTATTTATTTCCTGTGTTTTCATGGGTGTAGTTAACCTCCTTAGGTTGGAGTTTTCCTTCTAGCACCTTCTGTAGGATTGGATTTGTTGCTAGATACTGTTTAAATTTGTCTTTGTCATGGAATGTCTTGTTTTCTCCATCTATGGTAATTGAACCTTTTGCTGAGTATAGTAGTCTGGGCTGGCATCTGTGGTCTCTTAGAGTCTGCAGCACATCTGTCCAGGCCCTTCTGGCTTTTAGCGTCTACATTGGGAGGTCAGGTATAATTCTAATAAGTCTGCCTTTGTATGTTCCTTGGCCTTTTCCCCTTGTGACTTTTAATATTCTTTCTTTGTTCTGTATGTTTAGTGTTATTATGTATTCCATATTCTGTATGTTTGGTTATTATGTGGCAGGGGAACTTTCTTTTTTGGTCCAGTCTATTTGGTGTTCTATAGCTTCTTGTACCTTTATAGACATCTCCTTCTTTAGGTTAGGAAAGTTTTCATCTATGGTTTTGTTGAAGACATTTTCTGGGCCTTTGAACTGTGAATCTTCTTTTTTCTATTCCTGTTATTCTTGGATTTGGTCTTTCCATAGTGTCTCAGATTTACTGGATGTTTTGTGTCAGGAACTTTTTAGATTTAGCATTTTCTTTGACCACTGTATCAATTTCTTCTATTGCATCTTCTATGCCTGAGATTCTCTCTTCTATCTCTTGTATTCTGTTGGTAATGCTTCCCTCTGTGGTTCCTGTTCACATACCTAGATTTTTATTTCCAGAATTCCTTCAGTGTGTGGTTTCTTTGTTGCGTCTATTTCCATTTTCAGGTCTTGGACTGTTTTATTCATTTCCTCCGATTCTTTGTATTTTCCCTAAGGGATTTATTCATTTCCTCCTTAAGGACTTCAATCATCCTCATAAAGCTAATTTTAAGGTCTTTTTCTTGTGCTTCTGTTGTGTTGGAATATTCAGGACTTGTTATAGGAAACCAGCTGGGTTCTGGTGATGACTTATTGCCTTGGCTATTGTTCCTTGTGCTCTTCCACTGGCTTGTAGACATCTGGGTTTGGGGTAATTAAAGGTCTAGGTACTGATTTCTGAGTTTGTCTTGGTTGGATGGGTGTTTTGTTCCTTGGTTTCTGCTTCCTCTCTGGCCTTCTGGTTTGTGTGGCCTGGGCTTCTCCTAGTCTGTTTGGTCTCTGGTAGAGATGGGAGTCTCTACTCCACTTGGAGGCTGGGGCAAAGCAACTAGGAGGGCACAGGACTGGTGAGGGGGGAGGGGTGCTGAAATAGTGAGATGAGCGGGGTGGGGTGGAGGAGTGGGAATGGGGGAGAGGGGAGAGTTTCGTGGGCAGGCAGCCTACCTGGACTTTTCCCAGTCTGCTTGGTCTCTGGTAGAGCAGGGAGTCTCTGCCCCTCTTGGAGGCTGGGGCACAGCAAGTAGGAGGGTGTGGGACTGGAGATAGGGTAGGGGGACGCTGAGATAGTGACAGAGTGGGGAAGACTGGGGGAAGGGCAGCCTACCTGGATTTCTCCCAGTCTGCAAGGTCTCTAGTAGAGCGGGAGTCTCTGCCTCAGGCTAGTCTCTGATAGAGCAGGGAGTCTCTACCCAATTTGGAGCTAGGGTACGGTGACTAGAAGGGTGGGGGACTGAAGATAAGGTGGGCAGAGGCTGAGAGAGTTGGGGGACTTTGGCGGGCAGGCAGCCTACCTGGACTTTTCCCAGTCTGCTTGATCTCTAATAGAGCAGGTAGTCTCTGCCCCTGTTGGAGGCTGGGGCACAGCATGTAAGAGGGTGTGGGAATGAGGGTAGCATAAGGGGATGCTGAGATTGTGGGAGAGTGTGGAAGTTTGGGGGAGGGACAGCCTACCTGGGCTTCTCCCAGTCAGCAAGGTCTCTAGAAGCCCCAGCTCTTCCTGACGCGGGCTGACCTCGACAAACTGCCTAACTTCCAAGTTCACCTCAGTTGTAAGCTCCTCTCTGCCTTCCCCAGCCGAGCAGAGGTCCAATTCCCAACATCAGGCCCCCTGTGAGCTCGTGCCACTCACCGTCATCCCTTGCTCGAAAGCTGGTAAGTCAGCTAGACAGGCCTGCGTAAGATTGGAAAGTCCGTCTTATTTATCTCTAGATGTATGGTACCTATGTGACTTATAGTAAATGATTCCCAGCCAGGGACAGAACGAGCCTAACATCGAATCTCTGGGTAAGAAGGAGGACTCGGTGTTTACAGACTGATCTCGCTTGATTCTGGGCCTGTTGAATCCATCATCAGGGCAGCCCTGGATCACTTTCGCTCACCTCTGCATCCTGGTTGCTGAGTATCTAGAAAAAGAAGAACAATTAACGCTGTATAACCTTAGCTGCTATCATAGAATTCTACAGACCGGGTGGTGGAGACCCTTATGTTGTTCCCTGAGAATTTCAACTGAGAAAGGGAACATGACATGTTAGCGGTAGGATCCCAAACGCGTGCTTGGAGGTGGGAGGCTGGAGGGGCAGCGGGGCCTGAGGAGGACATCTGGGAGACCATAGCTGACTCCTGCAGCACCCCTCCTCCACCTCAGCTCCCAAAGACCTTCACCTTCAGGTTCCGGTTTGGGCATCATCTGCATTGGCAACACTGTCCTCTAGACCTGCCAGCAGGTGGTTCTAGTGTGTGTCTCTTACAACTGCAGGTTTTTTTGTTTTTTTGTTTTTTGTTTTTTTAACAAACACTCCAAGATAGACCCAGGACGGAAACTCTTGTCTTCTGAGCCTAAGGCGCTTTCCACTGACTCAGTGCTGTGGACATTGTCTTTATGCAGATTTCAACAGAGAGCCTTGCCACCACCACCACCCCGCCCCCAAGCCCTCAACAAGTACACATTTAATGTATTTTAATGACAATGAAGAAAGCTGTAATTGTGAATTGAGTGGGAAGAAACAGCCAGTGAGGCAAACCAAATCCCCTCTCAATTTAAGCTAAACCGGTGGGAGGGTCCCAAGGCACCGAAAATAGGTCCTAATAGAGCGCTTATTTGCACAGTCCCCGGTCTTCCCTGTTCTTCTATCAACCAAAGTTGGCAGGAGTCTAGGCTACTCCCTCCCACCATCTCCCCATATTGTCCTTGTTAGCCAGGCAGGGCTGGAGAGAGCGACAGGTAGTCACATGGGCACGTGGGTTTCTGTACCCCAAGTCTCAAGGCTGCTAGGTTACACAGAATGCCAAGATAATGGTTTCTATCTGCATGTGGCCTTTTGACATGCAAGCTAATGAATATATTCCAGGTACAAATTGTTCTTTGCTGCGTGCTGTTCTGCAGGTCTCCAAGCAGACAATTACTCCATTCCACTCAGAATGGCTCAAGGACAGAGCTGAAGCCTGGCTTGCTTCAAAGCCTGGCCCTTTTCCTGCTCTCTCTCCTCTCTCCTCTCTCTGGCTTTTGCATTTGTGTTGAAAAGGTAAACTACAAAACCGCCTAAGCTCCCCTGCCATCCCGCCCCACACACCTGACTGTGGGGGGCTGCCAGCGTTCAGGCTTCTGGAAGATCAGGCGATGCTTTCATGTGCTGAGCAGGCAGGTTCAGTACCAGCAGGGACAATGGCCAGCCCAGAGGGTTGCCACCCTTCTCTGAAAGACATTTTACTTGACAGTATACTACTTGGGGGTCAACTTGTGAAGTCCGCTCAAAAGGATTTACCTTATAATCAGCATTTCCCAGAAATCACTCTCAAGTCCATGAAAAGAAACAGAGTCCGCCAAACCGCATTCACCGAACGTTATTGTTCCAACTTTGCAGAGCTGAAGGCCAGCCATTTGAATCTGGCCAGATTTGGTCTTTTAAACTGGTTAAAGCTTTGGGTACCCTTAGAAACCTGAGGAAAAGGTAAGAGCCAGATACCCTGTGTGAGATGGAATTTAGGTGGCATAAGAGGGCCAGCCCTAAAAGTTAGATTTCGCTTCTCATCTGTGGTCTCTGCTTGAAAAACATCAGGGAAAAATGGAGAAGAAGGAGGTGACCAATAAGACCCAGTCATAAAGCAGAAACCTCCAGAGTATGTATGATTGTCATTCTGTTTAGACTGACGCACAGCATCCAGACAGATGTGTCCTGCAGGCTGGGGAATGTGGCTCAGCTGGCGGAGAGCTTGCCCAGCATCCGTGAAGCCCTGGGCTTGCTCTTCAGCATTGCAGAAAAGGGTTGTGGGTGTCATGCACCTGTAATCCTAACACGCAGGAGGCGGGCGCATGAAGAGCATGAGTTTCAGGACAGCCTGGGCTATGTAGAAGACGCTATCTCAGAAACAAAGCAAACCCCTTCCTCTGTTTCTTTCTTTTGAGATAGGGTCTTTCTATGAAGCCCTGGCTGTCCTGAAACTCACTATGTAGACCAGGCTAGCCTCAGACTCACAGAGATCACCTGCCTCTGTCACACAAGTGCTGGAATTAAAGGCATGCTCTACTACATCCAGCTGTCTTCAGTTTTTTTTTTGTTTTTGTTTTTGTTTTTGTTTTTGTTTTTTTATATCAATTCCTGGATGAGTTTCTAAGTTGCCGGCCTGCCCTATACATTCCATACTTGACTGCCTGTACAACTGTAAATTCTGTAAAAAACTGCTAATTCTGTAAAACACGCGCCGTATTGGTTCTGTTTCCATGGAAAATTATGACCAGTGCAATCATATTTATGTATCAGAGTAATAAAGTCTTTTAAATCCTCCCCCCCCCCCCCGCCCCCCTGCCCTGCCCAAGACCTAGCAATTGAACCCGGGGACTTGAATGTGCTAGGTAAGGGCTTTATCACTGAGTTACATGTATACCTCCTGGTTTTTGTTTTTTTTTGTGATAGGGTCTTGCTGGTAGCTCTCTGGAGAACTAAAACTCACTATGAAGACCAGGCTGGCCATTAACTCATAGAAATCTGCCTATCTCCATCTCTTGAGTGCTGGGCTGAGGACATGCCCCGCCCCTCCTGGCTTCTCCTGCTTACTAATGAGTTTTAAACTGAAAATTTAGAACTGTTCAATATCACTGAGCCAGCTTCCTGCCCCTCTGTGAGTTTGAACTCAGAGGGTAGACAACATTCACAATTTGAATCTCTGTCCCCCCAAATGTTGGAAAAGTGGGTTGTTGATAGACTGCCTGAGTTTGTTCACAGAGGCATGCTGGGTGGCAGGGTTTAATCAGTTGGGGTCATAGTTCAGATTCTCATTCAAAGCTTGAACAAAGACCTTCCAGGAGTAAGTTTTGGGGACAGAATGTGGAGAAGTCAGTATTACTACTGGCCTATTCGGCAAAAACAGGCTGTGTAGTCTAAATAAAAGGCTAAGAAAGAATATACCCACAACTGAGCACCTTTTATGGATTATTATGACATTGGCTACAAGAATATAGACTGTATGATCTGTAAGCCCAAAGCTAATGTTGAGTGGCATACAGTGGTTTGTTCGTTTGGCTGTTCCTTTTCCTTTCTTCTTTCCTTTGTTACACACACACACACACACACACACACACACACACACACACACGACTTATTTTTAATCACATGTACATGTGTGAGTCTGTGTGTGGGTAGCTGCAAAATGTGGGTACTGGGGATTGAACTCAGGTCCTGGAAGAGCAGCATGTACTTTTAACTGGTGAGCCATCTCTCTAATCCATACATATTTTTTTTTTTTTGATGCTCTACATAATGAAATTATTTCCCTGTGAAAGTACAAGAGTACTTGTTCTATGCTTTGTAAGGGAGATCTAGCTTAGTGTTTCATCTGCACAGGAGTGCAGACTAGATATGGAATTCTTTCCTCAGAAGACCTGAATGCTGCCCAAACTCCTCCAACCCCTGAGAGAACAGTCAGCATTAACTCCTTTGAACCTTCTGGTTTCAAATACCTCAAGGACCCTCACTGCAAGATGAGTTCCCAGACAACCATCCAAACCTCTTAATTTTAGAGCCAAGATCCAAGAATTTGTAGAACATGTAGGCCAGGCCAGGGCTCTTTCTCCTTGTGACTGTGACTAGGGACGGCCGGCTGTTCCCAAGCCTGATTTCCCTTTCTCCTGCTCCACAGCTGGGCTACCTTTCCCAGCTTCTGGCGATGGGTGTGGTTCTGTGACATGGTTTTGATCCCGGTCTTGCCACTGTGCCAGTATCCTCAGGTACGGTCCTCCATGCTTCCTCTGCGCAGCAACCTGGGGACTTTCTTGATGACAGACACCACCACATGGAAGACACCTGCATCTCTGAATTGCCTCCTTGTGAGGGTTGTAATGGAGAGAAGCAGGGAGGGTTATTAGAAAAGGTACAGGTAGGGTTTGGGGACGGCTTTTAGGATGAGGTAGAGTTTAGATTGGAGAAAACGGGCATCAGGACTTTATTGCAGAGAGAACAGCATAAAGAAGGTTGTTGATACGGCTGAGTATGAGTCTGTCCACTGCTGAAAAGCTAAGGTGGTAGCTTACTACCCAGGGTAGATGGCAGATGGGAAATCTGGAGACATCAGTCAGTGTCACCTGTGGAAGCCTCTCCAAGGCCGAAGTGAAGTTTGGCTGTAGCTGGGTGAGCACTAAGGAATGGAGACGGTGATGGAATGAGAACACAGCTCAGATAGAGGGTCTTTGTGGTTAATTAGCGCAGGTCATTAAGGAAGAGGTCAAAGACTGAAAACCCACAATTAGGTTACTCCACAGTCAAGGGAGAGGAGGAAATGCCATGAGCTCTGTGTGGTTATGAAAGAGAACAGCTGCAAAGCTAGAGGAGAAGCAGTGAGGCCTCAGCATTTGACAGAAGGCCCTGGGTACCAACACCCCAACTTGCCTAGAGTTTGTATTGGTTCTGGAATCTGCAGATAAAGTTCATGGCTCGAGAGTTAATAGTTCTCCCTTGGTCTCTCAAGGGACCACGATACCCAAATCTGCAGATTCTCAATCATTATATAAAAAATATGACATTTCTTCCTCATCCATTGTCAAATGTATTTTTTTTTTTTTTTTTTTTTTTTTTTTGGTTTGAGATGAAAATGTTCTCCTTATGCTGGCAGGTCTTCAACTCCTGGGTTCAAGGGATCTCATTTCAACGTCCCAGCTAGTGGGACAACAGACACATGATGACATGCATGGCTCTTGAGTATGTCTTAAAGCATCTCAAAATCATTTACAATGTCTAATATAGCATAAATGCTATGGGAATAGCTGCCGTAATAACAGTTGTATTCTAAAGGAACGGTAAGAACAGTGCTGGTACGTGCTTAGTGTACATGCGGCCACCGTGGGCCTAACTACACAGCGTATTGTCTGCTGTTGCTTAGACTAACAGATGTGGGACCCACGGGTAAGTATCTGCCTTGCCCTGACTGTCAGGTACCCCCTCTCGAGCCCCTTCTAAGGGGTTCAGATCTCACCTCAGTAGAGCTTATAGGTCCACCAAGAAGAAAAGGGATATACAACTGGTACATGTGTTTAACAGAAGATTGCTATTAAAGTATTATAAATGGAGATTAGACATTTAAATTCCCTGAGCAGTGAAATCAGTGAAACCATGGTTACAGCCTTGATCTTGCTTGATTTGAGAACAGAATCTAGACTTAAGGGGGGGCTACTCCTTATAAATATCCACATTAAAGAAAAAGGAAGTTGAGATTCAACTAGTGAGAAGCCACTCAGGAACTTCTACAGTAAAGGATTCCCAAGGGGATAGAGCCAACAAGGCAACCACTGCTCACAGTCAAGTAGCTTTGTCTGTCAGAACAGTGGCCCCACTCTTCTTTGTCGCTGGCTTTGATTATTGATCAACACTAAGAAAATAAAAAAGGAACAAATTGTCAGCAGAGCAACAATGGGTGAAAAAGAAATCATCCTGAATGAAGTGAGCGCACCTGTTTGAATCTACTCATGAAGATCGGAGCAGGCTAGGGAACCCAGAATGAGAAAGTAAAATAACCCCAGATAGGACCTTTGCTGAGAGTTGACCGTGGGATGACCGGAACAGGAAAGAGAGCTGTCTGAGGTGATGGACAGAGGTTCGGGCCATGAAGATGTATGCGTGAGTCAAAACTTGTGGACATAGCCTTAAGATGTGTATTTTGTTAAGTAAATATTCCAAAAAAAAACAAAAACAAAAACCCAAGACTGAACCATGGTTAATGACATGCGAGAATAAATGATGCATAAAGCTAACTTTGAAATGAAGCAAAATCTGAGATGGGCTGGGTGAGGGTGCACGCCTTTAATCTCAGCACTTAGGGGATAGAGGAAAGGGTATCTATCTGTGAGTTTGAGGCTAGCCAGGTCTACTTAGACCAGTTTCAGGACAAGTTTCAGGACAGCCAGAACCACATAATAGAGAAACCCTGTTTCAAAAGCATATATATATATATATATATATATATATATATATATATATATATATACACACACACACACACACACACACACACACACATATATATCTCTGTGTGTATACATATACACGTATATATGTATTATATACACAAATAATTCATGTTTATACAATATATGCATAATCTATATCTATCTATCTGTGGGGCATTGCCAGGCCAAAGGGAATCTTTCAGCTTCTCAATGCTAGATTGAGTGATTCTCTCCCTTGAAGCAGGTCATGATCACGTGATGAAGGAGGGATTCTCACTCAGGACCCCATCCCTGAATGATTTTGCTGTGGGTGCTGTAGAAAATCTCATCTTGCTCCAGCTTTTCCTGAGGCCAGAGCCATTTCCTTCTCCTCGCAGACTTCCTCCAGGACCTGAGTGACGTGTCCTGTGGCTCAGGGACAGTGGCTCTGAGAGCACCTAAAACCCAGCCTCCGATAATTTTGTTTTGTATTATTAAGTACCAAGTTGTTTGAAACGCCACACACCGATCTGATTTGTTCTCCATTTTTGTTCCGAGAAGAAAATGGTTTAACAGAAATGTCAATGTATTATGGGAGAAACACGTGCGGTCTCCAGGGGAACCGAAAGGCCAGGAGCTACTCATTAGAAACATTGTCTAGTGTGTCTCCTGTCTCAGGAACAGCACAACCACAGAGCCACCACAGGGTGCAGGGCCACCACAGGGCTGCCACAGGACTACTGCAGGCCACTGCAGGGCCACTGCAGGCCACCACAGGACCACTGCAGGGCCACCACAGGACCACTGCAGGACCACTGCAGGGCCACCACAGGACCACTGCAGGACCACTGCAGGGCCACCACAGGACCACTGCAGGCCACCTCAGGGCCACTGCAGGTGCAGGGCCACCACAGGACCACCTCAGGGCACCACAGGGCCACCTCAGGGCCACTGCAGGTGCAGGGCCACCACAGGTGTCTCTCCTGATTGGCAGAGGCTCCACTTGGAGCATTTTCTCCATAAGTTCTCCAGTTCTGTTCCTGGTACTCATTCAATATGCATTTGATTTCTCCTCCACAACCCAGCTGGGACATCCCTAGTCACAAGGCTCAATCTTTCAAAGGTCATTATTATTTTTTAATCCTTTTAGGAGCTGGCCAACCACCTTTAACCTCACAAAGTCATGTTACTTAATCAGGTTCCGTGTTTGGCTGATTTTTATTTATTAACTATTAATTAACTAGTTAATCTGTTTGTTTATTTATTTATGTGTGTGCCTGCAACTATTATCTACTTATTTAATTTTGAAATTTGTGCGTGTGTGTGTGTGCGTGTGTGTGTGTGTGTGTGTGTGTGTACGTGTATGCCACATGTGTATGCCTGCAGAGGCCAGAAGAAGGGGCCAAATCCCCTGGAGCTGGAGCTACAGGCAGATGTGAGCCCCAGACTGCTGGGGGAAAGAAGCCGGGTGTCTGGAAGAGCAGCATGTTCTCTTGACTACTGAGCCTTCCTTCCTGCTCACCATTTCTATAATGAAAAAATGAACTATTAAAATGCATTTTGTTAAGGGACACCTATCATTAACCTTGTTTACCATGTATCTGAGTTACTTGCACAAAAATACTTTCATATGAATCTTATTATATATTTAAGAAGCGAAAGGTCTTTAGTTTCAAAATCATCAATATTTAAATCTAATCCACACAACCTTATCTTCTTCCATGATTACATGGTAGCTAATACTTTGATTTTCCGTATTGCTTCCTTTGAGAATGAGAAATAGTGGCAGTCCCCCACCCCCATTTGGGGGCAAATGCCTTCTAAATCAGTAGTGAGAAATCAGGCAGCTTCCAGGTGCTTGGCATCGCCCACAGGTACGCTTCTCTCTGTCAGTCCTTGGCATTCTAGCTTCAGAATCCTCTTGGGTGTTGATTTAAAAGGCAGATTCTGGACCCAGCCCGATGCAGGTGTAAAGGGACATTTTGTGGAATAGCTTATAAGGAAGTGGGTGTTACATAAATTCAACCTTATAGAAGTGTTTAGAATGAAGCCCATTACTTATACCTTTGCTTCAAATTCTCCTCTTACAGCGACAGTTCAGAAGCCAAGCTGGAACAGTGAGACTGGACTCTCTGCGGAAGAGCAGGGCCGGCGCGACAGGAAAAAGCCCAGTGGTTTCCTGACAGTTGGCCTGTGGGCTTTCGTGTGACCACAGCTAATTGTTTTTCAGCTGAACATGGACACATAGAGCCTTCAAAGTTCCCATGCAGGTTTATGTGGCATGTACACAGAGTATCAGGAGCTAGCCCTTGGGAAGAAGTGCAACTTTTTTTTTTTTTTTTTTTTTTTTGGTTTTTCGAGACAGGGTTTCTCTGTGTAGCTTTGCGCCTTTCCTGGAACTCGCTTTGGAGACCAAGCTGGCCTCGAACTCACAGAGATCCGCCTGGCTCTGCCTCCCGAGTGCTGGGATTAAAGGCGTGCGCCACCACCGCCCGGCGCAGTGCAACTTTTTATTAAGAGAGATTAAAGGGAAATGTTGAGACTGGAGAGACAGCTCAGGAAGATGTTTGCAGCCTAAGTGTGGGACTGAGTTCAGGTCCTCAGCACCCATGTCAGGAAACACCCCAATCTACTGCTCACCTGAAACCCCAAAGTAGGAGGCAGGGACTAGAGGAGCCTTGGAACTTGTAGACCAGACGGCATAGCCTTATTAGGGAGCCCCAGGCCTGGGAGCCCCCATCCTATCCTCTCCAAACGTCTAAAGTGCCAACTTGTAACGTAGCACCTTTTCCTAATAATTGTTTTTCTCAAATAATTGACCTTTCTTGATTGTTTTATCTTAGACAAGCCGAGGTCTCTACGGGTCAGGTGGCCACTCTCTGTTATGACTATGTCCATATAGTTCACTGTTGACAAAAACAGCGTTTTAATTTCCTCTCTCATATTCCATTCCCCCAAATCAGTGGCCGAACTGTGTGGCTGCCAACCTCTTTGCTTTGTCTTGAGAGAACTTTCCAAATGCTCCAGATCTGTCATACACCCATTATTATTTTTTACTGTCTTGTTTCCAAAGCCAGCTACAAAGCTGGCACCCTGAGTTTTGAATTGTATTTCCTAGATCCTAGGCTACTTTCTTTTGGTTTGTATAACCCTTCATTTTGCTTGTGCACCTCCTCTAGTAGATTTCTAAGAAACGATACATGAAGGGGACCCACACATGTTTGACTGTATTTGAGTGAAGTGTAATTTATTAGTTGAAAATAATTTCCTTTTCAGAATTTTGAAGGCATGCTTCCATTGTTTTCAGTACCTTTTATTTCCCTCTTCCTTTCTTAAAGGCATCTCAAACTCAGTGAGTCTAAAATCAAATTCAAAGACCACCAGCAACCTCTGCTTCTATTTTTAAAACATATCACATCTGGTTTTCAATATGGCCAAAGCTCTGGAGTCAGCTACTATCAACCCCCTTACCCTGAGCTTCTGATACACATTACACTTCAAATAAATTACTGGGCTGTACTTTTTTTTTTTTTTTTTTCTACGCAGAAAGTAGCAGAAACATGGAGTTGCTGGAGTGTTTAGTATTCTTTGCATTCATGTCAGCAGCTTTCTATTGCAAACACTTGGGACCTTAGCAGCTGGAATGTGTTCAGTTTACACATAGCAACAAGCTGACAACTTGGAGCATCCCTCAACCAACGAATGGAGTCTACACACTCCAGCTTTCCTCCATTTCCCAGGTATATCAGCTTGCCAGTGGGAATCTCATTACTGACCTTGAACCAGGTTTCTTGTTTCCCCATATCCCAACCGGTGTTTTCTGGTATGACCTACTACATAGACCACTTTCACTGAAGTGTTTCAGAATGTGCTTAGGACAGAACTCATCCTAAAATAGGAATACAATCATTTCTTTGTCTCTGGATTTCCAGGCTGCTTTCAGCTTTTCATTATCACAGGTATGAGGTTTTCTCCTGGCTTTTATCCACTGTGAAACTGCTGTGTTCATGAGTGTATGTGTCCCCATCTTTAGGAAATATCAACAACACTTAAGTCTGACAATGGTGAGATCGTCACACATCACAATTTTTGCCTGTTTTCCCTCCTTTCTAGTGGGAGGTTTACCTCTGGGTGTGCTGACTGGACACTTCAGTTTCTCCTTTAAACAGCTCGTTTCTTGTCCTGACGGAACCCCAGAGTCCCACGAGTTCTGGAGACTGGTAGCTTTCAAGTTATGTCCATTGTGAGAAAGCCACAGTTTTCTTCTGATGTGCAACTTTTCTGTAGAACTGATCCCTTCTCTTCAGTGTGGTGTGCCCTCCCTCCCTTGATGGGAGACCTTTAGAAAATCACTTTTACTCTTAGTGCTCTGTACCCTTATTTTCCTGTTGAAAACAGAGTCTGGGACTGAACGAACAGCTTAAATAATTTTGTATGAAATACAGTTTCCAAAAATCCTAATTATAGAAGACAAACTTAAACAGGAAATAACACTAACTAAGTCTGATACTGTCCAACTATTTATAATATATATTACTCTTAGACATGCTAATACAATATATATATATATATAGTATTGCTTCATATATATATATATTGCTTCATTATAGTTTGTTTCTTTTACTTAAGAACTCTAGCATTTCCTGTTAGGGCCACATCCTTTTCAAGTGCTGCAAAATATATTTTATTTATTTATTTATTTATATTTATTTATTTATTTTTTGGTTTTTCGAGACAGGATTTCTCTGTGTAGCTTTGCGTCTTTCCTGGATCTCACTCCATAGACCAGGCTGGTCTCAAACTCACCGAGTTTATATTTTATAGACATAGTAACTATTCATTTTTTTTTTTTTTTTGACATTTAGGCTCTTTCCAAATTTAAAAGAAAATGCTCTAACAACTAACTTTCCTTTGGATTCTCTTTTTGTGTGTGATGTGTATGCTGGGGTGTGTGCTTGTGTGCATGTGTGGAGGCCTGAGGTTAATGTGAGGTATCTTCTATGGTTCTCTACCTCATTTTTTGAGTCAGCAACTCTCACTGTACTGGGCCAGTCTGGCTTGCCAATGAACTGCCAGTCTCTCCCTTCCCCCACCATTGTTGGGGTTACAAACATATGCCACTGCACTTGGTGTTTTACACGGGCACCAGGGATCCAAACTATTATGAAACCCTCTTCCTGAAGAGACATGGACAAATGCCTACTAACACAATATGGAAGGCCAAGGAAGAATATTACCAAAATTCATCTTGGTGAACCATTGAGTTTTATTGGGCTTACTTACAGAAGCAGAAATGACTCAAGACAGTTGCATCACCAAAAGCCCACGCCAGCATGGGTGACAGCTTATGAAATCTGGAAACTTGTAGTGCATTATATAACCTACAGGCAGCTCAACAGTTGGGTCGTCCTTTCCGGGTAGTTCAGTAGATCTAAACCTCTTTCGGACAGTTTCACTGGTCTCTGCTCTTCCAGGAGGCTCAGCTGTTCTTCTACATAGCCCAGCTTGTCTCAGTGTCCCTGGACAATCAATGCTTATATGTGCTTGGGAAGGGTGGGGTCTAGTGTGTCTGGTCAGATTCAGGAACTTCCTAAACCCTTTTGAGTTGCTTGCTTCCTGAATTTAAGGAACTTCCTAGCAGAACAGACTGTTTCACCTCCCCTTAGACTATCTTCTAGTTTCACTTCCTCTATATATCTTGTTTCAAAACAGCTTTCAAGATAGGTTTTAATTTTAGAGGAAACCGATGCATAACACAAACTCAGTTCCCATGCTTTATGGAAACTAATTCAGCTGTCCCCCTGGCTCCTTGAGTTCATCAATTTGTTCATGATTATCAGGTAGTATTTCTGGGTTCAAACCTAGAATATTATGAAACTGAATTGACTACATTCAAAAGACTATATCTATAGTATGGGTTAACTAAAACTAAGAAACACCCCACTGCTTTGTAAGGTAATTATAACTAAAAAAAAAAAAATTGAATGGTGGTACCCTACACACTAGTGGACAATTATTAAATGAAAACACAGGTCATTAAATGAATGAATTAAATGAATCTCAATGTAAGGGACGAGACACCTCATTAGGAGCAATTGGTTATGGAGGCTCCCCAAACAACACAGGCTATTGTCACTGCTCTTGGCTTGGTCACCACAGCTAGACGGTAAGTCCCTATTACTGAAGGCACAGCACACTGTGGTTGCAGGACAGGGAGAAATCAATCTGAAACTGACTTGCAAGCTTCCTCCTTACTGGATAGCTTTCACAGTCCCGGGTGTTATGCAAATCACCAGGGGAGAAAAGTCATTCATGGACTTTCCTAGTAGTAGGCCCCGCATGTTACACTACTAACCCACTGGTGTAGTCATGGCATTACTATAGTGAAACCAACTGCTTTCTAGTCGGATCTGAGGGCCCGCTCCACAGGAGAGCAATCACATGTATGGTACCGTAAACCTGGTCAAATGCCCATGGCTGTGGGATTCATGGGCTCTGAAGGGGAACCTACTATTGTTGTTTTGCTAAATGGATAGGTTTTCAAAGTGCCTTCTAAATATCTGGGTTTATACTCCGGGTTAGTGCTGCTCATAACTCTGGTCAGAGGAAAAGTTTGGCAGTGGACAGCAGTCAGCATAGAGACTCATAACTGAACGAAGAGAATAAATGATTGCTTAATATTCAGTTCTGAATAGACCATTTATGTCAACAACCTTGTCTAAGGCTCAGGGAACATTGGGGAAGATGTGCTGGACAGAATGAAAGGCCTGAAGGAGGAAGAGTGCTGTATATATAATGCCGTCTTCTGGACAGCACACGGCCATTACACTCCCAAGCTCACAGCAGCTCCGGCTATCTGCAGATCAATATGGCTATCTGCAGATCAATATGGTTATCTGCAGATCAATCCAGTCAATAGTCTGGCACGGATAGGAGAGGCTCATGAGGCTCCATGCACAGCTGAAGAGCTACTGGCAACTGATGGCGGCTGGGTGTGTGTAGGTGTGGCCACTGCAGGATGCCCATGATCCATACACCTAGGATCATGAAGAACGCCTTAACTGTTTTCAGTGGGTTACAAAAAAACAAAAATGAGGATATGAAGGCAGTGGAGGGAGTGGGAGTGGGGATTTGGATCTACATATATGAAACTGTCAAGTGAAAGATAAAAAAATTCTTAAAAAAAAAAGATTGTATTAATTAACAAGGCAGGTCTGAAAATACTATCTTTTTTTGACCTGATGATATAAGCCCTGCTGAGATGATAGGAAAGGAATTTTATTTCTCATTTTTTTCATTTTCATAAAGTTTAGTTTCTAATTTATTAATTTTCATTTCAAGCAATATCCATTCTCAATTCATTATCTCTGAATTCTTAACAGTAGCTATTATGCTTGCTATTAGTTAATTTTTTTTTTTTTTGGTAGAAAGCAGCCTATTCTTGTTCTGTCGCTGAAACACCCCTTGGAATCTCACTCACTGAAGATGAGAAACGGAGAGATTCAGTGTTTCAGACCTTACATAATCTTCCACCTGCTCCCTTCTCCATGGAACACAATGGAGAACTCAATTTACCGATTTTCTGTCTGAGTGAACAGAACTTTGCCGAGAGTGTGATGTGCACAGAATAATCCAGTCTCTACTTTGATCTAATTTTCTTCTAAAGTCTGAGCTCTAGCTCTGCTGTTTAAAACCCATTTCCACTCTTTGGACTTATCTATCTAGCTCCTATCTCTCTGAGCCCCCACATCAGCTGATGCTCTCAAGGGTTCTATCTCTTCGGGGTCTTCTCTTGTACACACACTACCCTATGCATCTTCTAGGGAGCCACTTGAGGCCATGGGGGAGGGGCATTGAGACCTTTACAGAAAGCAGGGTTTCGTAAAGTATATTTAATATAACCTGGTTAGATTAATGGAGATGAAAACATATTGTATAGAATTATACAGGGGCTGGGGTGTGGCTTAGTAGCACAGCATTTACCCAGCATGCACAGGGCCCCGGGTTCCAGCTCCAGCAACTCGAAACAAACACTTCCCCCCAACTAACTCCCCAAAGAAAGAATCACTCATAGATCTAAAGCCAACAGAAGTCGCATGGCCTTGCAAGAAGGAGTAATTTTAGGAGGAAAGCAGAAGAGTTTCAGGTCAACCAGCGAATTAGCCTTTCTTTTCATAGACTTCAAATTTATACTTGATGCCCTCTTCCTCCTGGACTTCAGAAAGGACACCTGGGTATCTGGAAAAGAAGAAGGTTCATGACTTAGTTCTACATCCACTGAAGGCACAAAATATCTCCCCTGACTTCTCACGCAAGGGCACCCGCACTGTGAAGTGAGAAAGGCTTCCCTGCCTTTGGTCACTTCAAAGTGGCAGGCCACTCCCGAGGTGAGTGAATAGCCACATGTACACAGCACACGGCAGCAGCAGAACACCAGCCAGCTGTGGAAAGCTGGAAACGCACAGCCCCATATCTTATCCTTTAGTTCTGACTCACATTTTTTCCCTCACAAATGAACCCCAGTTCCTATTTCTCGTCTATCTTTCCACTCTACCAATGAGGTAGGCAATTCCTTAGGAACTTTTTGCAAGTTACAGTTGAAATCACATTTCTAAGAAAAGAAAAACAAATTTATCTACAGCTGCTTAAAACTGAAGTTGATGGGTGGTGGCGCACGCCTTTAGTCCCAGCACTCAGAAGGCAGAGGCAGGCAGATCTCTGAGTTCAAGGCCAGCCTGGTCTACAGAGCGAGTTCTGGGACAGCCAGGGCTACACAGAGAAGCCCTGTCACAACTCCCATCCCCAAAGAAAACAAAACCTGAAACAAACAAAAGCTCCCCAAAGCCAAAAACTGAAGTTGTTTGCCCAGCATCTGGCAGATTCCTGGTTTCTGTTGACTGATGGACACTACATGGCTCTACTAACCTGGCACCCGGTGGCAAACTGTGACTGCGTTGTCAGAGCCATGGGTACCCTTGATTTCTGCATCACCGGATTCTCACTTAGGTGTCTACTCAGGACCCTCTGGGCACTCGGTCTCCGTGAGCATTCCCATGTCCTTCCAATTGTCCCCCCAATGTCAACAGTGCCTCATTACTGTGCAGACCGCACCCCAGTCTACAACAGAGGGGACCAGCAGCTGCCATTTTTGCATGTGTTTCTCCCATGTACATGTCTCTGCTTGGCTGGCAGTCAAACCTTCTTCCCGGAGCAGCATGATGTCTGACATGCTCAGCCTTCCACAAATGCTCCCTGCTAGTGTTAGGTATGACTCCAAGCTCACTGTTGTTGGCAAGGGCACTACAGAAGACTTTATAATGTCTTGTGGTATAGCATGTGCTGATGAGGAATAACAGACGTTAGTTATGATGTGGAAAAATTCACATATCAAAATAGGAAGCTCTCCTATTCGCCAACCATTTTCTAGCCCGTTGCTGTTCACTGTTTGTAGGACTTCTGTCTTCAGAACTGATTTTACTAGGCTAATTTTCAACTATGATTTCAGAAAATTATAGCCGGAATGAAGTCAGAAAAAGGCACATTTGAGTATTGTGTGTGTGTGTGTGTGTGTGTGTGTGTGTGTGTAAAATTCAGCACCAAGACTGTCAGTTACTAAGACAAAAGCAGAGCACCAAAAGGTTCTTTCTAAAGCCAAGAATAATAAAATCTTATATACCACCAGCTGAGTATACTTAGAAGTCATGGTATTAATGGTAATTTTACTGTGAAACTAAGATTGAACTCGCCTAAAATTTAGTTTCTTTTCTTCTAATATCTTTTGGTCTTTTTAATAATGGTTATAATTACAATCACAATTCTAAACTTTCTTGGTTTTTATTTTGGTTTTTCAAGACAGGGTTTCTCTGTGTAGTTTTGGTACCTGTCCTGGATCTTGCTCTGTAGACCAGGCTGGCCTCAAACTCACAGAGATCCGCCTGGCTCTGCCTCCCGAGTGCTGGGATTAAAGGTGTGTACCACTGCCACCCGGCTTTCTTGGTTTTGAGATAGGATCTTTATTCTGTATCTCAGGCTGGCTTTGAATTTGCAGGCTCCTGAATACTGAGATTATAGTAGTGAACCACTGCTCAAGCTTACTGTCAAACAAACCCTTCCTGAGAACTCTACTTGCACTGTGTATGCATGAGCACATGTGTTCAAGTGTGTGTGGTCTATGTACTCGTTCCTGTGGGGGCCAGAGATGTTTTCCCAACTCTTCCTATTTGCTAATCATTTGCATTGCTGGTACTTTTTAATAGCTGAGCCATCTTCCCAGCCCAGGACTTGGCCTTTAGAGTTCAAGGCTCACAGGAATTGGTGTACTATTTATTGTTAGGCTCCACCCACACATCCTCCTATTTAGAATCTTCAAGCATTAAGAGTCAATAAACAGCGGCTCTGAAATAATGAAGGGCCACAGCAATCTGGAGATGATTCGGTAGGAGCTCTCCGAGGCAAACAGAATTGTTGAAATAGTTCTTAAGCAAACAAACTCCAACTAAAATAAAATGGGTATCGCACCAGAAGCACAGGCTCTGCTGGAGATTTTGGGCAAGTGTGCTTGCATCCTGGAAAGTCAAGAGATGGAGGAGTCAGAAGAGAAAACATCAGTGCACCTAAAATCTACTCCAGGGTGTTCACTGATGAGAGGCATGGGTCCTAGCTTTGGAACCCACTACCAACTCGTTGATTCCAAGTATGTTTGCTCCCTGTAGGAATGCCTGTCACTGTGGGACACCTGCTATGAGGTCTTCACTAGCTGAAGCTTGTAGCATGCCTCTGAGGCTCCATGACTGTGAGCTAAACATCTCTTTTCTAAAGTTAGCTTGCCCCAGGCATTCTCCTACAGCAATGAAAACCATGGGCTAGCACAGCTTCTAGGCCTCCCTTTGTCTTACTGATTTATTTTGGAGCTCATTAAACAGAATACCGCTGATACAAAACTTTTGGACCTGCTGGTCTGGTTGAGGCCTCATGAAATTTGAGGCAGAAAAATTTCTTCCAAGCAAGATCAATGAGAGCGGACCTGCCTGGGATGAGATGGCTGGGCCGGCCTGGTGCTGCTGAAGAGCAAGTGCAGAGGCAAAGACTTACAGGAAAAGAAGGCGTGGAAAAACCACCGTTGTGATGACAGGAACTCGGCTCTTAGGCCTCTGACTAGTGGATTTCATTTCCCTTTCATTTCCCATTCATTCTCTACTCACAGTCTTGTTTTTATCTTTACTTCATTACAGTAGTAACTAAAAAAGCAAAAACTGCATAGTACGGTGTTAATGAAAAATCCTGCATTTGAGTGGAAAGCTGTATAAACATAAGGAATATACTCAGTTAATGGAGACAATGGGGGTCAAAACGAGCGGTAAAGAGTTTGCCACTCAAGTAGGAGGGCCTGAGACCCCACCAAAAAAAACATCCGATGTGGTGGCAAGGGTGTACCTCCAATGCTGTGGAGGAAGAGACAGGAGAAGCTTGGAGTTTGCTGGCCAGCCAGCAATTGAATGAATTATGAATTCCAGGCAAGGACAGACTAGTGCTGAGGATGGCACCAGAGGGTGACCTCTGGCCTCAGTGTATAACACACACACACACACACACACACACACACACACACACACGCACACACACACACACACACACACATGCGTACACACACACAAGGCTCAAGGATGATTGTGGAAGAGGGGCTGGGAAGAACGTAAGAGACAGATTAGTGGCCAGCTGCAGAACAGTTGTGTTTCCGGACACGAGAGGGCTGCGGCACATATGAGCTCACTACTTGACTGCATTAGACCTCTACAAGATCAAGCCAGACAAAGTCTAAACATGGGTAGGAGAGGAAGCCAAGGTGTCCCATCCCTAGCTGAGGAGCTACTGACCACTAATGGCCGTGTGGGGAGAAAGAGTCAATTTTCTTCAGGGATGTGGCCTCAGAGAGGCTACCCATGCTCCAGTGGTGACTCCACAGTCACGCACACACTGGCTGCATTAAGTGGACTCAGTGAGGTTTAAAAAAAAAAAAAAGGTGAAACAAAAAAAACAAAACAAAACATGAAATTGTGAAGAAATAGTGGTTGGGTGTGTAGGAGAGGAATTAGAAGGGATGAAATGGTGTGTGGATTTGATCACTTACTTTTTAAAAAAATTTTTATTTTGGTTTTTTGAGACAGGGTTTCTCCGTGTAGTTTTGGTGCTTGTCCTGGATCTCGCTCTGTAGACCAGGCTGGCCTCGAACTCACAGAGATCCACCTGGCTCTGCCTCCCGAGTGCTGGGATTAAAGGCATGCACCACCACCGCCTGGCGATCATTGACTTTTTTAAAACATAAATAAAAATTAAATCCACACATGTAAACTTCCTGGGGAATGATGGGGAAGCAAAGGGGAGTGGAGAATATGAAAGCTCATTTTTGGACATTAGGAGAAACGAGAAGTTCCCCAGTGTATAGAGGCTCGGAGACAAAGGCCCAGAACTGAGCAATGCCCTTATCTTCCAGACAGTGTCCTCACTCGGCTGGCTAGTTTTTATGTCAACACAAGGTGGGGTCACCTGGGAGGTAGGAATCTTAATTGAGAAAATGTCCCCACCAGATTGGCCTGTAGGCAAGTCTGGGTGATAACTTATATGGGTGGATCCAGTGGGCGGTGGTACTCATGGGCAGGTGGCCCCGGGGCATAAAAGAAAGCAGGCAGATAAACCTTGAGGAGCAAGCCAGTAAGCAACATCAGTTCCTGCCTCCAGATCCTTCCCTGACTTCTTTTCATGATGGACTGGTACCTGGAAGTATAAGATAAAATAAACCCTTTCTCCCCTGGGTTGCTCTTGGGAGAACTGTGTCTACCACAGGGGTAGAAAGCCTAACGAAGACACTTACTGTTCAGACATTTCCTTTTTTCTAGTCTTAAAGGAAGACAAACCTACTTAAGGTCTCCCCTTAAGGCAGCAGTTCTCAACCTGTGGATCATAACCCCTGTGGTGGTTGAACATCCTTTCACAGGGGGCGCCTAAAACCATGTGCATATCAGATATTTACACTAATTCATAAACAGTAGCAAATTTACAGTTGTGCAGTAGCAACATAAATAATTTTATGGTTGGGGGTCACCACAACATGAGGGACTGCATTAAAGGGTCACAGCAGTAGGCAGGTTGAGAACCTCTGCCTTAGGGAACTCCCTCTACTCCACCTTAAGGAGGCTGTTGGGATGTTAGCACAAAGAACAGGTGGCTATCAAATGCTGTCGTGGAACAGGTGTTTAGTTCCTTGGAGTGTTGATTAGAACATCCATGTCAGCAATGGCCTTGTCCTGTCTCAGTCCACACACCACAAACTCCGGGGATAGGAAGAACCAGCACACACTCCCTCAGCTTTTCTAAGCAAGCACAAGAGACATCACTTCCTAACTCATCTGGCAAGTCAACATATCCCATCCCAAGACTGGCTGAACACATGATAAAGAAAATCACACAACAAATGTCTCTTTGGGATACAAATGCAAAACTTCTTAATAAAATGGTAGCAAACTGACTCTACCAACATATAAAAAAAAAATCACCAAGTAGAATTGACCTCAGAAATGCAAAATTAGTTTACTATGAAACCCAATCATGTAATATACTGTATCAATAGTGTCAAATGGTTCAGAAGAACCATGCAGCAAAATCCTACAGTCCTTCAATATCAAAGCACTTACTGAACTAGAAATCACCTTTCTTAGCGTGATAAAGTCCCACACTTTCCCACTAGGACCATGAATAAGACAGTAGGATGTTTGCTCTAATTTTCTATTCATCCTGCTGGAGGCTCTGGACCAGATGATCGGGCAAGAGAAAGAAATAATGAACATCTGACTGAACGGAGAAAGAAGAGCTGCAGATGGTCGACACTAACCCAGGCCAGCTCTAACTTTCACCTTTAGTTCATTATCCCAGTGCTGAGACTGCACTAACAGTTAGAACTAGTAATTCTAGCTCTAAAGAATGTTATACAACTATCAACAAGTATACACAACTACTAAGCTCTAACTATGAAGCTGAAGGACATCAGATCAATAAATAGTGACTCATCATTTTATACACTAGCAGTGAACAGTCTGAAAACAGAACAAGAGCATCAAAAGGAATAAAATATACTTGAAGTGGTGCAAGATACTAAGTGCAGTAAAGCATTACTTCCTGGACGAGAGTAAAGATCTACCTAAGTGAAAAGCTCCATCACGTTCAAGGTTTCAAACACCGTATTTGGAGACGGTTCTCTTCAGTGCTCTCCAGACACAATACCTACGAGAATCCCAGACTGCTTCCGATCAGAAACTGGCATACTGATCATAAAATTCAAATGGAAACCCAAGGGGCCCAGAACAGCAAAAGCCACCTGAAACAGAACAAAGCTCAAAGGTTTATACCTCCTGAGTACAAGCTAGCACCACCCATGGCTATATGTAAAGAAGCCAAGTGAGGTAGGCATAATTCCAACCCCTGAGAAATGGAAGCAGGTGGTCATCCTAGGCTAGTTAGTAAGTTCCAGGCCAGCCTGGGCTACATGAGACCATCTAAACCAAAATAAGACCATGTAGTAGTAGCATAACAGCACACATAGACCAAAGAGATAGGAATGGGAGTCCAGAAAAATACTTGCACATTTATAATCAACGTCATATATGAATACAAGGAAACACAGCAAGACCACTGAGTCACTCAGTCTCAACAGGTGATGTCATGACGTGTGCCTGTGCCAGCAACGGTCTTCCTGGTTTGCTTTTTTAAAAGTCAGAGAGTCACAGTGGCATTTGTCAAGGATCCTTACGGGTTAGCGCCATGGAAAGATTCTGATTAAAAACAGTAAGCATTAGAAGGGTATTTGAATGAAGCTGATCACACAGCAGTCTGTTCATACTGTTAGTAGCAAAAAAAAAAAAAAAAGAGGAAATAAGGGAGAAGTGAGTCCTATATTCACATAACGTGAGAATTCACAGTTTAAGTAGAAAATACACAGGGTGTGATTTTCAGATAAACATTTGATGCAATGACCGACTATGGTTTTCTCTGCAGACTTCAGGAGCCTATGCAAAGCTGGACTTCGGCTGCGGGTGGTTTGTGATTTCCTGTTACTTTAGAATGAAGAGCCCCAGGAAATCACTAAATACAGAATATATGAGATCCAAGACTGTCATTCCATAAAGTAACAAGACTATTATTCTAAAGCTTAACTACCTATTTATCTAGACTAAGTTGTTAATGTTTCTTTAGGGGATGTGTAAAAAACAAATTCACGGGCGGTGGTGGCGCACACCTTTAATCCCAGCACTCGGGAGGCAGAGCCAGGTGGATCTCTTTGAGTTCGAGGCCAGCCTGGTCTACAGAGCGAGATCCAGGAAAGGCGCAAAGCTACACAGAGAAACCCTGTCTCAAAAAAACCAAAAACCAAAACCAAAAACAACAACAAAAAAAACCCCCACAAAAAACCAAATTCACACTCATAGGATAGTTATTAGACACACTTGAGACTATCTGGAGAAATGTGTTAAGAACTGGTCTAAAAGTGTTGATATAATTAACTTTTCCTTTTGCTTTCTATAGCTAACAGTTTAAAGTGCTTTTAATGAAAACGCTCCCAGGTTTCCAAATCAGGGGCTTCCTGCTGGCCTCACAAGGGTAGCTTTTCTTTTGCAGCTTCCCAACTGTGGCCACTTTAACCTCTGACCCCTCAGCTTTCACCCAAATCCAGACTCCTTGTTCCCCTCCAGTGACTTTGCCATAGAGCTGGGACAATGTCCCTGGCCTCCTCCTGGATCACAGAATAGGCCCACTTCCTCCTTGCCTCAGGCTCTGTACTCCCTGTTTCCTGCTCCTGGACCACGCTTCCTGCTGCTGTGTGGCTGTTTCTTCAGAGAGGCTCCTCACGCTGCAGTTTCCACCAGACCCCACTGTGCCTGTCAAGAAGCCGTCTCCAGGACGGGCAGCAGCATCAGCAGGCAGCAGAATCAACACAGCTTTCACAGACAGGCCTCACTCCCCTAGAAGAACTAGTGACAGCTGTGCCAGGTGCCACCCAAATCATTAAAGCCTGAACATTTCCAAGTCCATTAAAGCAGATTTCTAAAAGTTGCTATAATGTATCTTTTTAGAGGTACGAACAAACTTCTACTCCAGATAGGGCACTGGCAATAGACCAAAGAAATGACTCTCTAAGTTTAGCTTAGTGAACTAGTGATTTTGTTTGTGTGACTTCCAGGAGCGTGGGTGACTGACTCAAAGGCAGCTGTGCAGGGCCCACACTAGTAGGTGAAAGCACACAAAGCTGCATCCCCGGAGGCCCCTGCACAGCTGGAAGGCAGCTCAGCTGATTGCTCTCTTCTCCCCAGCAACTGCCATCACCCAGATGACCTTGAGGGAGAGCCTGGGCCACTCCTAAGCTTGAGGAGCTTCCTGTACCTTGTAAACTGAATTGACTTCCTGAGTCTCAACCCTTTTCTCCTTCCTCTGGGAGGGCATGTTGCAGTTCAGAAGAAACAGCTGCATAACACCAGCTGAAGAAAGTTTTCTTAAAGACCAGAACATTGGCAAACTCTGTAACCCATCTGTGTAGTTTATGCTGAGCCCCCGAGTATAAAACTAAACAAACACACACCACGTGAGAAAAGGCACTACATTCTTATGCTGTAGAACATGGAGAGATCTAGCTGGCACTCAACTAGAAGTTCATTCCTATTGGCCAGCATTCACAGTGCTGGAAGGTGATACACATGCTACCAGAAGAGAAAAGAAATCCTCAGTCTCACCCACTTGGAACTCTGTGAGCTACAATAGCGACCTGCCTGCAAGATATGCCCACTGGTTCAATATCAATAGTGGCATGAATGTTACCAGAGTAAGCAACCAACTGCTTTATTATTATCATTATTTTTTTGGATTTAAGACTTACACCATGAGATGGAGCCTGTACCTGTCACTGTCAACAAGGCTAAGAAACCTGAAGGCAAATAGGTCCATGGGCCCTAGGGGAAAACCTACTACTATTTACTATTCTGCTACACTAATACAGCAATACTATTACTCTCAATAACTTACTGACTGTACCCATTAGATACACTCATAGCTGCTCAGCTCTCATCAGGGAAGTTTCTTCTTGCAGCAGAAACCCACAACCGGTCAACACAGAGAGAACAAGAGACTCTGGGATACTCAGCCCTAAATGGGATGTCTGTATGGCACACACTTCTTCCCTCAGGGCTCAGCGATCTACACAGAAAAGGAGCCGAAAAACTGGAAGAGCCAGAGGCGGTGGTGATCAAGGGAACTGTTCTCCAGACATGGCAGGGCAATGTACATGTCAGCTCACAGGGGTTGAGACAACATGCACCGGACTGCACAAGCTCAAGGCAGACGAACCCCAGATGAGGGGCTGGGAGTGGGTACAAACCCCACCTTCACCAAGGAGCTCCCAGCAACGGACACCCACCGGGAGAGGGAAAGTTTTAAGAAATAGCGACAGTGTTTATCAGCCACACTCCAGGGCAGGCCCGTGTTCCGAGTGGTCAGCCAGTGCAGACCAGACTCTGTGTTCTTTTGGTTTTTGTTCTCCAAGAGAGAGAGAACATGACCTAGAAGAAGGCGAGGAGGATAAAGAATATGATCCAAATACAGGGTGTGGAATCTTCCAAGAGTAAATAGAAATATTATTAAAAAAGTAACTTTCTATATAGCACGTTTGCTACTTCAGATGAAATCTGGAAAAAGTGACTCTTCTCTGTAATCCTTTTTCCTCTTTTTATTTAACAGTCATGGGTTCTGCTGTGACATGTTAATTTTCATACACATGTCATTGTACTTTGTCCTTACTTGATCCCCCTTTTTTCTGTAATTAGTCCCTAAAGTGCTTCCTACTAATTAATAATTGTAGTACTTACTCTGGGAGAAGTTTATATTTCTCCAAATCAATGTCTGGGAAAAACGTGTCACTTTCAAATTCTTGCATGATCCTTGTCACAAAGAGTCTGAGATGGCCTGGCTTATTCATGGCTTCCTTTAAAACAAAACAGAAGGTATCACTCTCCTTAACCTGTGCTGAAAGACAAAGAGACTAGAAGATTCTTGCCAGTTAAGTTTGTACTAGGCATTAAATCCATGCTTACAATTGCTCAAACAATATATATGAAATATTTTGAAAAAATATTTGTTTATATTATTATTATTATTATTATTTTTTTTTTTTTTCGAGACAGCGTTTCTTTGTAGCTTTGGAGCCTGTCCTGGAACTCACAAGAGATCCGCCTGCCTCTGCCTCCCGAGTGCTGGGATTAAAGGTGTGCACCAGCACCACCACCGGGCCTTGTTTATATCATTTTAAATTATGTGTACATGTTATGCCTCTTTGTACGGGTTATGTGTATGTGGGAACAGGTACCTGTGGGAGCTAGTGGAGCTGGAGTTACAGGTGGTTGTGAGCACCTGATGTGGCTGCAGCAAACTGAACTTCAGTCTCTGGAAAGCAGCAAGCGTCTTAACCACTGAGCTTCTCTCCAGCTCCTCAAACTGACTACATACAGCCTCTATTCTAAGGCTTCAGGTACATCGAGGGTGGCGACTAGTCATAATTAGTAATCATGAAAATGCATGCTGGTCTTTAGTTTATTAAAATTCTTTTTTAATTTAAGCATTCAGTGCAGCTGTTTTCCTTTGCTCTTTTAAGACTTCACCCCTCACTACCTAGGTGCTTTTCCAGAGAGAAGTCTGCGTCTGTACACTTGAATAAGAAAGCACTTTTGTGAAATCTTCACTGTTGAAAACACCATGGGAACGCTTAGGACATCATTTCTTTAAAATACTTCATTTGCTCATTTATTTATTTGTGTGCCTTTGTGGGTAAACGGGCCTGAATGTGCATAGGCCAGAAGAGGGTATGGGATCACTCAGAGGTGGAACTGTGCGAGTTTACAGGCTGGCCTGCTTGTTCTGTGGGTGCTGGGATCTGAAT
This sequence comes from Peromyscus eremicus, assembly GCF_949786415.1. Lineage (NCBI taxonomy): Eukaryota > Metazoa > Chordata > Mammalia > Rodentia > Cricetidae > Peromyscus > Peromyscus eremicus. The sequence continues at coordinate 60,004,358 of NC_081427.1, forward strand.
CCTGGTCCTCATGACTGTGTAGCAAGAGCCATGTCTCCCGTCCCATCAGTACACCTTATTACTCTGTCCCTACCTAAAGATGCCCCCATTTCTCTGTAAGCAGGGGATTCCCCTTGCCTCTTGCTGCTAATAACGGCACTCAGTCTGTTTTGGTTAATGACTTTTCCAACCAGTGTCTATAATGTTAATTTTTTTTTTTTTTTTTTTTTTTTGGTTTTTCGAGACAGGGTTTCTCTGTGTAGCTTTGTGCCTTTCCTGGAACTCACTTGGTAGCCCAGGCTGGCCTTGAACTCACAGAGATCCGCCTGGCTCTGCCTCCCGAGTGCTGGGATTAAAGGCGTGCGCCACCACCACCCGGCTATAATGTTAATTTTATTATTAACATTATTTTTTATTATTATAATTAATGTTAATCTTATAATTAACATTCGTTATAGAATTTATAACTAACAAAGTACAGTGACACTGTGTTTATCAACCATGCTCCAAGGCAGGCCCCATGTTCAGGAGCTGCCTTGGAAGAAATGCCTTATGTTTTTAAAGGAGAGGATGATACCTAAGTGCAGATCCCAGAAAGCATTAATAACCACTGATCTTCAAACACACAGAGGAGGGGAAAAAAAATACTCTACATATATAAAATTTCAAGTTGTTCTTAATTTCCAAATACTAGCAACATTTCAATATTTTATCTTACGTTCAATCATTTTTATCATTGCTGCAACCAAATAAATACCTACCAGTTCCCACTGCAGCCCAAACCAGAAAGCTGACGAGGACTGACCACGGCTGCATCTGACGTTCTTCCTCAGAGCAGGTGAGCTCTCAGTAAAGGGCTACATGGTGAACCTTTCAGGCTTGGAGGGGCCACAGGCTTCTTCCTCTTACAGCAAAAGCAGCCGTGGACAGAATGCAAATGAGATGGCTATGCTCCACTTCACCGGCTGGCATGGAGGGCAGGCCACAAGCACTACAACATGGGAGACTGTAGTGGCATTTGCTCTGCCCACGAGGAAGGAGGTGGTGCTTCTGCCCCGCCCCACAGCCCACGGTCATGGGCAGCGCAAATACCACTACAGCAGATAGTTACCTGCAGGCCTTTCCGTCCTTAATGTAGATCTAATTACATAAGTGCATTTAGCACTTACTGTTTATAGAATATATTTTAATATGAGACAATGCTACAGAAACAGGAATGTGAGACACAGAGTGTTTATAATCACTTAGGAATCTGAAATCCTTCTTTCTCAAATCATTTCTATGTATATATTAACATATGCCCCAAAGGGGCAGGACTGATTTTTCTTCCTCATAAATGTTAATCTTTCCAAAGAATATGCAAACAAACAAACAAACAAACAAACAAACTGGGAGTCATTTGGTACCAAACGACACCAGGAAAAGCATATTTTCTGCTTCACACACTATTTTCCACTAGGATATGAAACATGCCATCCCCCTCTGCCCTCACACTGCATGGAGGTTGCTGAGGACGAGCTTTCTATCTGACTGAGGGCCCATGCTCTTCTCAGTCAGTACAGCATTTATCCTGGAGCCAAAGGCACAGCAGCCTGTCCAGGGCACAGCTGGGGAGTAGAAAGTCATGTCATATGAGCACGATGCTCAAGAAAGCAGGCTGATCTTTAAACTGGAAACAACCAGTATTTGGAACTGAAAATGACTAGCATGTGGGAAGATCTTTGCCAAAGAACACAGGAAGAGTAAGATCCAGGGATCCACTGAGCTGCACAGTGACTGTGATTAGGGACAATGTCTTACTGTGCTCTTGAAATTGCTGGGAGTTGATTTTAAGTGTTCTCATCATCAAAAATCAGCAAGGTGATATATCTCAATTTATCCACTCTACAAATGCATGTTTCAGATCATCTGATGATTTGCCAATTTAAAAATAAGGCATTATAATTGATGGGAGTTGGTGACTTGGGGTAGGTGTGTTTGGGAAGAAGAGGCAGTAGGGGGTTAATGACTAAAGCATATGAAATATGTCACAACATCATAAAGAAATATATGGTTTTACATATAAAACATCAATAAAGGGAGAATAGACTGGTATGAAGTATAAATTTTACATTTATGTTTGTATTTATTTTGCATGACAGTGTCAAATAATTCACTTTGACAATTTGTCTAGCTTACAGCTGGGTAATGTGCTGCTTCCTACAGTCATGGTTAGAAGTAGGGAAGGATATTTCTTTCTACTTACACATAACTCTACTTACCTTGTAAACAGAACTGCCTCCAACTATCCAAACCATGTCTACTTTATTTGCTAACTCTGGTTGTTCAATAAGTTTTAAGGCATCGTCCAGACTTTTGGCAAGAAAATGAGCTCCTTGTGGTGGTTCCCTGAGGTTTAAAAAAAAAAAAAAAAAAAAAAGAATTATGATTATTGTAAAATCCTGTCCATACTAGTCAAATAATCTGACTTGGAAGCAGTCAGTACAAAATGAATTATGAAAACTAGTCCTCCCCCCCCCCCCCCCCCCGACAGGGTTTCTCTGTGTAGTTTTGGTGCCTGTCCTGGATCTTGCTCTGTAGACCAGGCTGGCCTTGAACTCACAGAGATCCGCCTGGCTCTGCCTCCTGTGTGCTGGGATTAAAGGCATGCACCATGTGCCACCATTGCCTGGCTCGAAAACCAATTCTTTTAACACAAAGTACTTAGAATGTATGGCCAATGTCCAGCATCCACTCTACATTTCATACTCGAATGGTTCACAAAACTGTATGTGACATCTCATTGTATCTATAGTGAAAAACAATCTCAACAGTAGTTGTCCATGACGTTGTGTGGTGAAGGTTACCTGGGATGGAGAATGAGGGGCTTTCTAGAGGTTTAATAGGGTTGAGTTACGTGAGTGTAAGTCTTTGTCAACACTTAGCTAATGTGCACTTATGACTCCTGTGTCTCATTGTATTAACGTTTACCACAACAACATGCTAGAGCAACACGGAATTCTAGCTAATGATACCTGGGAAGGACTTTGGGAAATATACTCATTCTGCCCTTTACTTTGAAATGTGTAAACACCAGTTGGATGGATGACGACGGTGACAAAGTCAACACAGTAAAGACTTAGTGGCAGAATCCAGGTGGTGGGTATGCAGCTGTTTAACGCACGGTTCCTTCTGTCAGTCTGAAACTGTCGTGATTAAATATTAGACAGAATATACAAATGACTAGAAGACTCTGAAGCAGTGTTCAGACTGTTAATGTATATGGGGAAAAACTTTCATATTTTGAACAACACAGAAAGGACAGAAAGTATTTGAGAATGAGCTTGTTACCAGTTACATAACTAATAATACTCAGAAAGGAAAAAGTTAAATACCTTTACTGCTTCTGCTAACCAGCTCAAATTTTGAGACTCTTTTTATTTTGATGGTGAGGGGAGTTGCAATTCCCTTTATAAATGAGGAAACTTATACATAGTGATTAGAAAGAGAACAGAAATTATTAATTCAATGTCAAGTTCTTAGCTGGTGCTTCAAAAGGACTACTTACATAATTGTCTTTGAACGTGTAGTTGTAACAATGATTAATCAAGAACTAATGGGGACTATTCATCTTCCTAGTTGCATTCTCCTTCTCTTCCTGATTTCTATTTTACTCTTTCCACTCTTTGTCATATGGAAGGGAATTAAGATAGAGCAAAGAATACATTTGGACTTATGCTGGAGGATTAAAAAAAAAACAGAGGCCAAGGTGAGTTAAATGAGCTATCGCCAAAGGGATGAGGGTACCTTCTGGGACAAGACAGGATATGATGGTGTTGAAGGACAGAATGGGAACTAGAAGACATAAAGATTCAGTCATGGAAGGAAATGATTCAGTTAATAAATGGTCTATGACTGGTCTGGTCAGGGGTTTAACAGAATGCTCAAGTTAGGATGGTTATAGGAGATGAAAAAGAACCAGAGATGGTAATTAAGGAGCTGATTTGTACAATCTGAGAGCAAGAACGTAAGAGCTGAGAGCAACATGGTCTCCAGGGTGACAGGGATGCTTTGTGTGCTTGGCATGCCCGAGGCCCTGGGTTTGATCCCCAGTACACACAAGAGACTAAGAAGAAATCACCAGTGAAGTCCTGAACTCAAGAGGGAGCCCACTGCTTCAGAGGACCTTCTTTGTCTACTACTTTCCCTAGAACCTTCTCTAGGGTCCAGAATCTGAGTTACAGTCACTCAAAGCTGAAGAACTTTCATGCTCCCAATTAGAAAAGGGGTCCATGGAAAAAGAAACTGGGATGCCTTCTAGTAACTCTGGGTACTTGATTAGTTAATCTATCCAGTCTAGAGACTGAACAAACTCAAATCCTTCCCTTCCCAATGGTGAAGGGAAGTGTTTGAAGCTCTAGTTGATTACTTGGATAATCTAATAGGACTATAGACAGCTTGGAGAGAAGAGTAGAGGATTAAAAAATAAGGAAGGTGAATCATCTTATATCTGACCGAAGTTTTTCTTTATCTGTCCTTCATAGTGGTTTATATCTACTGAAAAACACAAACTCCACTTGAATTTCAGTGACTTTTTGCTTATGAATCCTAGAATCTAGCAACTGATCCTGAAATCTTGGCTTCTTCTCCAAGGGCAGACTCTAAATTGGTTGGTTTAAATTTTTTTTTGATACCCCCCAAAAAGAACATTTTAGACCCACAGTCTCCTGAACCCACTCATAGAAAGTTGATGTGTCTGCCTTGGGGGGTGGGGCGGCAGAAATCTGTCTTTTTTTTCTTTTTTCTTTTCTTTTTTGGTTTTTCAAGACAGGGTTTCTCTGTGTAGCTTTGCGCCTTTCCTGGAACTCACTCTGTGGTCCAGGCTGGCCTTGAACTCACAGAGATCCGCCTGGCTCTGCCTCCTGAGTGCTGGGATTAAAGGCGTGCACCACCACCGCCCGGCCTGTCTTTTTTTCTAAAGCTTCCCATAGAAGCTCTTAACTCCTTCCTTCCCACTAAGTCAAAATTTCCCCAGAAGGCACATAAAATATATATATCACAAATGTCACTGATGTTTGTTATCATTAAAAGAGTCTGCAGAACACTGACTCCTAAATGATTTACTTGATATTCCAAATATCTTAATAGTATCCTGAGATCTTCATTGCATTGAGGTTAAGAAATGTGTGCGTGTGTGCGTGTGTGTGTGTGTGTGTGTGTGTATGTGTGTGTGTGTATGTAGGATATGTGTACCTTCATGCAAGAAAGGAAAAATACTAGGTGGTTACCACTTTCTATAATATTTTAATTAAGCTTATATAAATTATATTAACATCTTGATCATATTTTCTCTTTAATAAAAAAGAAATTCATGTTCATTTACCCATTAAAGACTGTCATTAGAGAAAAAAAAAGAGACATTTGATTATGAAAGCTGCTAGATTAAACCTACCTGTATATTTTAAAAATATCTTGACTTCAAAATTTAAGTCAAAAGATATGTTACTTTGGGAAAGAGGTTCTGCTTTTATTTCTACAGGAAATGAGAGGCTCTAGATTCATTCTAGGTTAAGAAAAATCAGGTTTGATTGAGGAAGACCCCCTGAAAAATCTCCAGTGGGAATGGATGAAATGATAGGACAAAAGGATAGATTATTGAACCTATTTTAATCCAAAAAACAACTATTAATCTTATATATTTTACATTAGTATGGATTTTGATACAAATTTAATTTTGTTATACTGTATGTATATTTCTACTCTTGTTTAGGGTATGTTTATGCAGCTCATTTACAAATGTGATATATAATTAAGAAATACAGATTAATAGTCATCTATAATAGCAAACTTATAGTCATGTCAGTTAGGTTTTCAAGGTCATACAGATATATTTCAGATAGCTAGGCAATCTTCAAACACTTCAAAGATCTGCAGAATACGGAATTTAAAATGTTTTAAAAACTTAGACTTTTCTCAACAGTGAGACATTTCTGCTCCTGGCAGCACCATTACTTCAAAGAGGATGATGGGGATCAAAGAAACTCCATATGGAGTTTGTTTTCTTTATGGCAAAAGTTAGTCATGTGGGCAAAGAATCTGCCCTTGCCTCAGTTGCTGACAGTTACTGTCCAAACGACCAACAGGACACAAGAAAGGCAACTGCCTAACTTTGCCAAGACAAGGTAGGACAGCCCTTCAAAATTCACTGCTTCATAGGGAAGTCTGTCAGATATGCTAGGCCTGTAGGCCAGAGTTAGATGCCCCCACATTTCAGAGGAACTTTGGGTAACTGTCCAGACAGCCTGATGACCTTGTTGTTAGCTAACATTTTACCCTCCTGGGATCTTTGATGGAGTTGAAGACTAGATAGTTATAATTACAGCTTTCCTTAGTTATGATAAAAGATATTAGATATAAAATTTTGGACTCACAAAGATAAGATAGAGTATTTTCTTTAATTTTGCCAAATACAAATAGACATTGTAACTGTAATTCTTACTTGATAATTGTCTTTGTTATATATAATATTACTATGTTAAAGTTAAAATCTTCCTTTTTAATTAGATAAAAAGGGGGAAATGCTGTGGAATAATCCTCTTGTACACTGTAAAGATTTGTCAAATTGGCTTAATAAAAAGCTGATTGGCCAGCAGCCAGGCAGGAAATATAGGCGAGGTAACCAAACTAAAGATGATGGGAAGGAGAAGGGTGGAGTCAGGAGTCGCTGGCCAACAAAGAGAAGCAAGATACAATGCCATACTGAGAAAAGGTACAAAGTCCATGTGGTTAAACATAGATGAGAATTATGGGTTAATTTAAGTGTAAGAGTTAGCTAGTAACAAACCTGAGCTATCAGCTGTTCATTTATAATCCATATTCGGCCTCTGAATCGGTTATTTGGGCCTGGGCAATCAGGACAGAGAAACTCCGCCTTAGTTTACAGTGGCCAAAAAGCATGAAAGCAGAATACCAAGATGTATAGAGGATATGGTTCAAGCATACTGCATAATTTGTGCTGGGGTAATGATGGTGCATGACTCCTTAGCTGAGTGTCAACAGCCAAGACATGTCTCAAAGCATGGAAATGATATGTTTCCTTAGAAATTGTTATAGGCTACAGTGAAGTTATTCAACACATGAAAACTCAGAGAAAGTTGAGGGTAGGAAAACAGTAATTTGAGGTGATGTTCAAAATGAAGATTATAGGGTAGTCTCTGGTCACCTGGAGTAAAGGAGAGGGTAGAGTTGATTTAGGTAGGAGAGATTTATTAGACTTATTTATTTATGCCTTAAGATTCAAGAAATGAAAAAAAATAAAGTGATTTGCTAATGTAAAAAATAAGATCATGAGCTTACTCACTCTGATCCCACTAATGTTAAAAGGCAAAGATTTATGTACTATGAAGAGAAATCAAGTACCATTAATGTTCACTTTTATGGTGCTAGGTCTCAAACCTAGGGCCTTACACCATACTCCTCTCCCAGCTCCTAATATTAATATTTTCTAGAAGCTCCAAGGCAGTGAAGTTGAGGGATGGGCTAGGAGCTGGTATCTGCCAAACACTGTGTTGGGTCATTTCTTCTGTGACACAAACCTTGAACAAGTCATCTTAAGGATTGAGCCGGTTAGTTTGGCTCATTGCTTTGACCTACAGTTCACTAGCTCCCGTTGCTTTGGGCCTGAGGTAAGGAAGAACAACCACGTCAGGAAACGTGGTAGAGCAACAAGACTCATTTCATGGCAGACAGGGAACAGATTTTTTTTTCCAAAGCTGTGCTCTAAATGATCCATTTCCTCCAACGTGGCACCATCTCCATTCAGCTGTGAACTTATCTATCAACCCATTGATGAAGTTACTTTGAGCCCTCATAATTCAATCACCCCGAGAAAGCCTATCAGCCGATAACCAAGCTTTTTACACAGGAGATTTCTGGGGACATTTAAAACTGCAAACCATAACAGGTACCTTTGGATATCAGAAACAACATGCAAAATTCAATGAATCTTGAAAAATCATCCTAAGATGTGGGATATTTTATTTGTGTACCCCAATAAAGCTTATCTGGGGATCAGAGGAAAAAGCCAGCCACTATATTAAACACAGAGGTCAGGCAGTGGTAGCACATGCCTTTAATCCTAGCATTCAGGAGGCAGAGATCCCAGTTCAAGGCCACACCGGGAATAGAGCCAGGCATGGTGGCACACGTCTTTAATCCCAGGGCTAGTTAACCATAGAGGTCTGGAGGTCTGGACAGACAGACAGGAAGTGATAGAGCTGGGCGGAGAAAGGAAGTGAGATGGCAGAGCACAGAAAGGTATATAGGCATGAGTATACAGGAAGTAGATCTCTTTGGCTCAGGATTTCTTAGCGGTAAGAACGTGGCTGGCTTCTTTCTGTTTCTCTGATCTTTCAGTTTTCACCCCAATAACTGGCTCCGTTTTTTTTTTTTTTTATTAATAAGACCATCTAGCAATTTGTCTTATAATAAGAGCTACTATTATTAATCTCACTTAGTAGGTAATACAGTAGAGGTTCAGCAAGCTTTACTCATGACCTGCCTAAATCCCAAAGCTACTTGGAGCCAGAGCAGGGAGGGGAGTTCAGTGCTTAATGGGCTACCTGTGTGGATCAGAGGGAAAGACCTTGAGAAGAGGAAACTGCCATCACTAGAAAGAATATGGTAGAGGAATCGTAAAAAAAAATATTACACCATGAAATTTAGAATAGCTTTTATGGAGACAATTTGCAGTGTGTTACATCACAAGGGCAAGCAGGATCTCCCATTGATAATCTCAAGGATACTGCATTGATGCAAAACTTTATTTATCTTTTGGTTACCAAAGGCATTCCTTGGTTCATATATAATTTTTTTTTTTTTTTGGTTTTTTCGAGACAGGGATTCTCTGTGTAGCTTTGCGCCTTTCCTGGAACTCGCTTTGGAGACCAGGCTGGCCTCGAACTCACAGAGATCCCCGCCTGGCTCTGCCTCCCAAGTGCTGGGATTAAAGGCGTGCGCCACCACCGCCCGGCTCATATATAATTTTTTGTTGTTATTTTTGAGACAAGGTCTCACTCTATAGCCCAGAATGACCTTAATCTCAAGAGATTCATGGCAAAGCCTTGTAAGTGATAGGATTACATGTGTGTGCCACCGTGTCCCACCCTACTAAAAACTTTAAATATCACCTCCCCCAAATAAACTAATGCACTCTTCTAAGGCATATAAACCAGTGACTTCTGGTGCTTAGTGTCACGCACCATCACCACTGCCTCATACCTGTCAGCAGGTCTCATCATCTCCCTTCCAGTTCTATTAAAGTTACAATTTACTGCCTAGAAAGTAGTACAAAAAGTATGCTTTCTCCAGACCTTAGTGACTTCTGCGGTTACCTTGGTGATTCAGCGTTTCCCATATGAGGTTAGTGGCTAAAATCGCAAGTACCAGTAAAAACCTGCACAAGCCATTGCCACGTGTAATGCCTGTCCCGTGATAAAAGACCCAGCGGTGCCTGGTCCACACAAGCAATTGCCACGTGTAATGCCTGTCCTGTGATAAAGAAAGACCCAGCGGTACCTGGTCCACAAGAGGTGCTCTGAATATACATAAAGCAACAACCAAGGGGGGAAGCCGGAGACTGAAGAAAAAGATGGACCCTAATAAGATCTTTCACTAACTGATGATATTCCAACTTCTCTAGCCTGCTCAATAATAAGGACTTTAAATTTTTTCAATCTTTAAAAAAAAAAGCAAAGTACTCCACTAAACGTTATATATAAATACATGAAAAGCAACACAATCCAATTACACACGCCATAGGGGGGTCATAAAGAAGAAATTAGACTCATCATTTGAGAAGAAACACTAGCTCAACCGAACATGTCCCCTACTGAGAGTTCTTTATGTTTATTTTAGCTCAAGCTGGCCATAAATAAACTTGAGTAGTATTCAAGAATATGTTATTAAAAAGTCTCTAGGAATGGCAATATAGCTTGTGAATGTGTAATTTTTCAAGGAGAGTGAATATCAGAATATCCTAGCAACCAGGACAAGGAGTAGCATAAAGATGGAGGCAGATGGTAAGAGGCACATCACATATTCCAAATCGCTAGAGGCAACCAACGCGAATGCTTGTGTATTTTCTTCTAGTTTTTAATCTATGCCAGTATAGGAGGGGTGTGGGAGAAACCTACATAAAAATCTCTTAGCATGCAGTGATGGAAAACGTTTTCCCTCCCAGGACTAACTCGTGTCTTGGAAGTGTGATGACATCTATGAGTTGACTTTGCTTCAAACCATTGGAAAGCCTTAAGAGTGGAGCTGAAAAGCTGGGTGTCCCATGCTTTAATCCCAGCACTTGGGAGGCAGAGGCAGGCAGATCTCTGAGTTTGAGGCCAGCCTGGTCTACAGAGCAAATTCCAGGATGTCCAGGGCTACCCAGAGAAACCTTGTCTCAAAACACCAAACAGTAAAGCCGAGACTTCCCAGAAGCAACCAGAGCACCTCCTGGGAAGTCCTAGCTTGCTCTCCTGGACAGTCTGCTCTCTGAAGTTTCGGATTCGTGTAACTATGCCCCATAGCCATGAAAGCCAATTCCCCACAACTACACACAACTATAGCTTTGACTGCATCTGTTTCTCTGGTTGGATCCTGAATCAAGCACATGGGAGTGACCTTCTTGACTATTGTTCAGCAAACAGTGCCCAGTGTTCTAAGACTCTGTGCTGATTTTGGTGACGACATATTAATTTAAGGACGAATAGTCAACATCTTGAATCCTAATGTTCCCTTAGATTTTAGTCACTTGTTGACCAAAAAAATCCCAACTAAAACAAACCCCTGTAAGATTCAGGAAGTTATTTTAGTAAGTTAAGACTATAACAACAACGATAGCAAAGTCATTGTCATGGTCAAACTACTGGACTTGACTTCACAGTCAATATTATCCACCTACCCTACCACCGCCAATCATTTTTTTTGTTTGTTTGTTTTACAAATTAATTTCATTAATTTTAACTGTTGGCCTACATGTCTGTGCACCATGTGCAAGCCTGGTGCCCTTGGAGGCCAGAAGATATCAAATCCCCTTGGATTGGAGTTACAGCCAGTTGTGAACTGCCATGTGAGTGTTGGGAATCGAACTCAGGCCCTCTAGAAGAGCAGCCAGTGTTCTTAACCCCTGAGCCATCTCTCCAGCCCCAACCACCTGCAGTTCTTATGATATTTCCAATCATAATGAGGGAATTATTTATTCAAATGTTAGTTTAGAGGACAAGAAAATTCTTAGCAGAGAAGCCAACTACAGACATTTCCTCTGAAGATTCTGAGACCACTTCAATACTTTGAAACATTTTTACCTTTTGACACTGTACAAAGAACACAAAGTGTCAGGGTGTTGTGGCTAACTTGGAGATAATAGAGTACATGACCATGACTGCAAGTCCTTCATATCTTATTGCACTTAGAATTGATTCCAAAATGGAATAACCATTTAAATTTGCTGAAACTCAAAACAGGCATTTTTATTTCTGTGAAACTAGGAATAATTTATCAATCGTAATAACTGATAGCTAGGTCTATGGAATAATGGTTTAAAGGAACTTGCAAAACTATTACTATATTTTTTTCACATATATAATACACACACACACATATTGTTTTTTTTTTTTTTTTCATTTTTTTGAGACAGGGTTTCTCTGTGTAACAGCCCTAGCTGTCCTGGAACTCACTCTGTAGACCAGGCTGGCCTCGAACTCACAGAGATTCGCCTGCCTCTGCTTCCTGAGTGCAGGGATTAAAGGTGTGCACTACCACTGCCCTGCTTTTTTCCCTAATTTTTAAGGTGAGAAAATCACCCACTTAAGGAACAGAATTACGTTGCCATGTGGCATATCTGCTCACTCGGTTTTTGTTGCCTCTTTGAGATATTAAGATATTCAGTGAGATAGTGTGGCTGAGTGGTCTAAGTTGGTAGATTAAGGCTTTAGTGTCTTCAGGGTGTTGGGTTGAATTCTGATGGTGTCACTTGTTTGGATAGTGAGTCATTTATTAGGGGAGGTAACATAGTAAAGTATCTGCTGTGCAGGGATGAGGATCTCAGTTTGACCCCAGCACCTGGTACAAAGAAGCTGGGCTTGGGGGCATACACCCGTGATCCTACCATTGGATCAGCAGAGACAGAAGGATTCTCAGAGCTTGCTGGCCAGCTGGCCTAGCTTAATATGTGAGCCCCAGATCACAGTGAGAGACCCTGTCTCAAGAAAACGAGGTGGACAGATTCTGAGGAAGGACATGGAAGGGCAATGTTCAGCTTTGTGTGCATGGCTGTGCACATGTGCCCCTGCCCACACAGTCATGCATGTACGTATGTATGTATGTATGTATGTATGCGCGCGCGCACACACGCAGATGTTCATCAGCTTCTTCATTCTATTATGTACTGATTCATGCCCTGGGACATAGATCACAGTTTTCTCGTGGTGACTGCATATCACTTACTTGAGCTCTCTACTGAGAACTATATTAATTCTGTCCTTTAAAGGTCGATTCTTCTCCGGAATGGAGAACCAGGTTTTCCGGCCCATAATCACCAGATTCTGTTTACCTACAAAATCAAGCAGAAAGGATATCTTTGAAAATACACATGTATTTTCAGTGTCACACATAGGCAAGATATGGTTGTCATAGTGACATCTAGTGGCTTTCCTTTAGAAATATTAAAGCGGGCTGGAGAAATGGCTCAGCCGTTAAAGGCTAGGCTCACAACCAAAAATAGAAAAATTAAGGCAAACAGCTTCACCCAACTTTCAGATTTAGTAGTCATTAACTAAATATAGTACTATGTTTCCTTTGGTTTTACCCAATTTATATCTTTTACTTAGGTTTTAGTCAATTGCAACCATGCATAATTTTGTTTCAAAGTGCTCAGGCTGATGGGATTTTGTCATCTACTAAGTAACCCCATATGCTTTATTAAATTCTAAAATGGAGAAAATAGTTCCTCCTCCTGGAATTCTTGAGAGGATTAAAGACTCAGAACTTGTGTTCACCATCTAAAACTAGTGTTCTCTGGGTCATCTATATGAGCTTCCATGATTCAAAGGTCAGGGGTTATTGCGGAAGAGGGGGCAGAAAGAATGTAGGAGTTGGTGGAAGAGGGAGAGAGATGTGAAAGACTGACTTCTGGACACAGCATGGCTGATGTCTGTATGCACCAACTCACAGCAGCTTTGGTTACCTGCACAAGATTAAGCCAGTCAAAAATTCCAGCACGGAGGAGGGGCTTCTGAGGCCCCACCCCCTACTGGAACGCTATTGTGTAGTTGAGGGCTGCTGAGAGAGGAGGAGTCATTCTTAGCTTGGGCTGGTTGTAGATTGCTCATGCCCCAGTGGATGGTCACACACAAGATTATTAATAACAACTAGAACATGAATTAGGGAGGGAGAAGGAGGCACAAGGACTGGGAAGGTAAATGGATATACTCTGTATAAAACTTTCAAAGAATAAAAAACATTTAAAAAGTACTGTTATGAAAACTATATATTTAGCTTCTATCTTTTATTTAATTACTTGGGGAAAAAAAAACCTTGAGTGTCAGACAGCTGGATCAAAGGAACAGGAACAATTACCAGACTATATTCAGGATTCTTTTAAGAAAAATGATTTTGGGGGCTAGAGAGATGGTTTAGCTGTTAAAAGCTGGATCTGGGTTCGGTTCTCAGCACCCACATCTAGAAGCTTACAACTGCTTTTAACTCCAGTGCCAGGAGCTGACACCTTCTTCTGGTCTTTGTGGAAACCAGGCACACATATTTTGTACATACATGTATATAAGCACTCTCAAAACACACATCAGAAAGAAAAAAAAAAAACAAAAAAAATAGTTTTTATTTTGTGTGCATTGTGCACCTGTATGCACAGGCCAGGCCAGGCCAGGCAGTATAGTTAGGTGTCTTCACTTTTTTTTTTTCTTTTTTCTCGAGACAGGGTTTCCCTGTGTAGCTTTGTGCCCTTCCTGGAACTCATTCTGTAGACCAGGCTGGCCTTGAACTCACAGAGATCTGCCTGCCTCTGCCTCCTGAGTGCTGGGATTAAAGGCGTGCGCCACCACCGCCCGGCTTCACTTTATTTTCTTGAGACAACATTTCTCCTTGAATCTGGGGCCCATAGATTTGGCTAGAGAACAAGCTCCAGGGATCTTTACATCCCGCCTCCCTAGTGCTGGTATTACAAATGTGTGTCACTGTGTCCAGCTTTTTATTTGGGTGCTGAGATTTGAACTCAGGCCCTCAGAACTTTACTGACTGAACCATTTCCCCAATCCTGATATTTAGATTCTTGAGAGTAGACTGTGTTAAAGGCATTTGCCAACTTGTCTACCAGTGACCTACTATATTTTCTACCTGTCCTACGAACGTTGTTAAATATCTGCTCTGCTGACTTCTGTTTCGCCATTTTCAATGCCAGTGATTCTCAACCTTCCTAACACCGTGACCCTTTAATTCAGTTCCTCGTGTAGTGGTGACCCCCAACCATAAATTTTGTTGTTACTTCATAAATGTAATTCTGCTACTGCTATGAATCATAATGTAAATATCTGTGTTTTCCAATGGTCTTAGGCCACCCCTTTGAAAGAGTCATTCAACCCGCAAAGGGGTCGTGACCCACAGGTTGAGAGCCATGCCTCTCCTACTATAACAAACAAACTTGTCTGTTAGGGAGAAATTACAAAGAATGTCCTACAAGCAACTGGAAACTGCCTTATATTTGCACACCATTCCCCATTCTTTTATTTCAAGTCAGTCCCCCAGACTGCCCCACTGAAGATCATAGCCTTCATCCCACTGTATCTTCCTGCCTCCGAAAATCCAACAGAGCATCACATAAGTGTTTAATTGTTTTTTAGCCTCTTGTCCCCTGCATTCTTCTCCATTTACTCAAGTTTTATGTCTTCCAGCAACAATTCTAAATACTGGCTCTGGTCTCTATATTCAAAGCGGTAAATTTTGCTGCCCATTCTGTCCCGTTATATGCACTTGCTAAAAAAATTTCAAATGCATGTATTTTAAAGAGGATGCTTAACAAACTTTGGGAACCGCACAAACATTTCTGCTAAGAAACAAAGATCCCAGATTCCCACGGGAGACTTCCCACTTACAGGTCTGCATTGGAAATCTTGCTTCATACAAGCTCTAAAATCCTCATGACTTAACCCCAAATTACCTTCCACTGAAGAGGTTGTGGTCATTCTTTGGAAGTATTTGAATTCGTTCCTGAAAGTTAGAGAAACACTGCGTTAACAGGCACCCTGTCACGTGTGCTCAGGCTCCAGCTCAGCGGCGACCCATGCAAGCCCGGGGGGTGGTGCTGCCCAGTGACCGGACTTTGCTCCAGGCCAGGGCGCTTCTGGGCAAAGGCTGTCACAGCAGGGGGATCACCGCGGGTACCGGCAGGGGCTGCAGCCGGCGGGCCTACCCGCTCACCACTGTCTCCGCCAAGGGCTCGAGGGGACTCAGCGAACCGCCTCGGTGTCCCGAACCCAGTACCTGAGCAGAGGCCAGGGCAGGTCTCCGTTCTTGCCGATGCCCATATTCTGGGACACGGCAACGATGCAGTTCAGCGGTCGAACCATGATAGCAGCGGCGATCACCTCTGCGGCAGCCGGCACGATAGGTTTCCCCTCCGAGTTTGGCGCGAAAATTGCGGGCGCCGCCACCAGGCGCAGCTTCCTACTTGTGCAGCAAAGGCCCCGCTCCTACCAGGCCCCGCCCCACATCCTATTTGAGCCTCCGAGGCTCCGCCCCCGCCAGGCCCTGCCCCGCACCCTATTTGTACTCATGGGCCCCGCCCCCACAGGCTCCGCCCCGCACCCTATTTGCGCCTCGAGGCCCCGCCCCCACTAAGGCCGGCTCCCGAACAGGTCGCGGCGTGCGCGCGCAGGCGCGGGGTAGAGCGGCCGCGCGCTCCCGGCGGGCTTGCTCTTCTGCACCCTGCGATGCCCCGCAGGAAGTCCGCGTCGGGCGGCCTTCCTGCCGCCGCCCAAGCCCCGGGGAGGCAAGCGGTTCTGAGCCGGTTCTTCCAGTCTGCCGGAAGCCTGAGATCCACCGCGTCCCCCACGGAGCCCGCGGAGAAGGTAGAGGGCGGCTCCTCAGCGCCCCCAGCGTTCACTGTGCCGCCTCGGCGGAGACCGCCGCGGCTGGGTTCTGTCCTCGACGGGGCGGAGCCAGGGGTGGGCGGGTCCAGACGGACAGGGGCGGGGTCAGGGGCGGGGCGGGCGCGTGAGTCTCGCGGCCGGAAGTGGAAGCAGTGTGGCGAGCCTAATGGTGGGGAGAGAAGGGGCGGGGCCGGGGGAGGAGAAGGTGGTGACATCTGCGGGTCCATGTTTAGTTGAAAGGCTTTAATTAACCGATTAGAAGTAATAGATTTGAGGTCTTGTTGCCGCCTGTCGTAAACGGGAACCTGAGGCAGAAACTTCTATTTTGGTGAATGTCCGGGTCTGGCAGGTCCAGGATACATCTTTTAAACTCCATCGTCCCTTCTTTTCTTTACATTTTCCCTATTAGATTGATGGTTGAAGAGGAACTTTACTTACGTATGTTTGCTTGGCTGACTAGAACGAAGCTGTCTTTGAGGCTAGTTTTTTCAGAATTCAAAATCATCGCTCTGTATTTCAGATCACTGTGCCGGAACACTCTTCAACTGTGCAGCTTCCCAGTGTAAAGTGTGATATAAGCATTTGGGTGGAAGAAGTTCCCATAGATGGCTTATCGTTGGCTACTTCCTGTTGCTTGCAGCCCTTCAAATAGTTCAAAGCAAAGCAAAACAAAACCAAAAACCCATAGTGATGTTGCCACAAGTGCACAAGTTCAGGGGAGGTGGCACACTTGCCCAAGGGCGAGCGGTCCCTGAGGTTCCTTGTTTTTTTTGGTTTTTCGAGACAGGGTTTCTCTGTGTAGCCTTTTTCCTGGAACTCACTCTGTAGAACAGGCTGGCCTCAAACTCAGAGAGATCCGACTGCCTCTGCCTCCCGAGTGTTGGGATTAAAGGTGTGCGCCACCACCGCCCGGCCCAGAGGTTCCTTGTTATATTTCCCACACAGACTGGGGATGTGGCACACTTGCCCAGGGTGCCTTAGGCCCTGGACTGGGTCATTTCCCAGACTGAGGATATAGAAGATGATTGTAGATTGGCTTTTAGCTATCCACCCCATTTTAATGCAGATGCAAAGCGATTTAAGAATCTTAACCCCTTTCATTTATTTTTCTTCCTTACACTGATTGGTTCCCCCCACCCCTACCTCTCTTGAGGATGATCTGCATTTCATTAATTCACCAAGATTTTATTTTGCACCCACCATTGACAGAATATGGTGGAAAAGTTTTAAGTTTTTCTTAGATTACCTGCCAACAAATAGTCCTAGGACATCTTTTAATAGTGGATGTAAGCTTTGGAACAGAAAATACATCGTTTGTTTATTATCTCACCTTCCCCCATAATTTGGCATTTTGAAAATATATTTTTTGTTGATCTTGTAGAGGTATTTTATTTAACATACGTAAGTAGGAGAGGTGGAGAATACCACTTAATTTTAGCAGGATGGCGGTGAGGAGAGGCTACACCTGCCAGTTTCTATCTCTGATGCAAAAACAGTAGATCACTGTGAAGAGTGGAAGGCAGGGGACTTCCTGTCATTCTGAAGCAGGGTTTAATGATATCAAACCTTAGAATGGCATTAACACACCATTTCCAACCTTCCTGATACAGGTTACAAAAGGTGACAGCAGGAAGAGGTCATCAGGGAATGATGGGCCCATTAAGAAGAGAGCAAAGAAAGTTCCAGAGAAGGAAGAAGAAAATACCCCAGTAACATCTGGAAACCCTGGTGAGTGTTAGGGAATGAGTCTTCTCAGTTGCTGGGGTTCCCCAGAAGGCAGAGGAAGCCGCTGGAGTGTTGAGTGTAGATGTAACCAACCGTCTTATAAAATAAGAAACACAGAGCCGATTCAGAGAAGAAAGCCAAGAGGTCAGAACTAAGAGCCTTACCCTTCCTGCTTCAGCTATCCTGCTTCAGCCAAGAGAGCTCTCCGAAAAAGGGGCCTACTTCCTGTGTGTATGCCTTTTTATAGTCTAGCTGTTCTGCCTTCTCATTGGTTGTAAACCTAAACACGTGACTGCCTTGTCATTGCCTGTATGTACCGCCCTCCAGGTCCTTAAAGGCGTACACCACCACCGCTACGCACTTGCTATGGCTCTAAAACTCTGACCCCCAGGCAACTTTATTTATTAACATACAATTAAAATCACATTTCAGTACAAGTAAAATACCACCACAGTTGAGCCTTGTTTTTCTCTATGGAGAAGGATCTTTGTTGTGCCTGAGCTGGGATTTGGGGGGCTAGGGCCACAGTGGAAGTCAGTTCTCTAATTTGGCTACAGTTCTTCCAAGTTTCTCTTTTGTTCACTTTTGTTGTATATTTTAAAAGTGGTGTGTGTATGTGTGTGTGTGTGAGTGTGTAAGTGTAGATGCCTGCAGAGGCATGAGATGTGGAATCCTCCTGGAGGACCTGATATGGTTGCTGGGAATTGAACTCAGGTTCTCTGATGAAAGAGCCGTATGTGTGCTTAACCACTGAACCATCTCTCCAGCCCCTTTAGCTGTCTTTTAAATCTTGGTTATAAAGATGAAACATTTGTTAATGATTTATTTATTATTTGTGTGTGTGCCTGTGTACATGGGTAGACGAGGTCAGAGGACAATTTCCAGGAGTCATTTCTCTCCTTCCATTGTATAAATTCTGACATTGAACTCAGGTTGTATAGCAAGCACCCTTACCCAGGGAGCCGCCTTACAGTCACCAAATGAAATCTTCTTGTTATCCATCTCCAGAAGACTTTCATATTTCACCTTCTGAAACTCTGCACTGGTCGACAGAATGTCTCTATTTCCCATACCTCCAACCCTTGGCCATGACCATCTTGTCTTCTGTGTCTATAATTTGACTACTCCATATTCCTTTTATTATATCCTGGCAGTATTCCTCTGCATAGATCTACCTCATTTCTAGACTTCCATTTATAAGTTCCTTTTTTTATACCTGGGCTACAAACCAGCAGGAAAGTCTTAACACTCACAGGAAACCTTTATGTATATTTGAGAAAAATGAGGTAAAATGTATACTGCAGAAGATATCCCAAAGTACATTTTTAGAATAACAGGAACCTCACTAAATCCAGTCAATTATATTTGGAAAAATCAGAAATTTAGAAGAAAGAGTGAGTTTGTCTTCCAAATTTCTTAGTCGTGGAGGGGCTATAGCTGTGTTGGTAGAGTTTGTCTAGCATCCCTGGAGACCTGGGTTTGCATAAACTGTACGTGATGGCTCATACCTGTAATTCCAGCACTGAGGAGGTAGACGTAGGAGGATCAGGAGTTCAGGGTCATCCTCAGCAACACGGTGAGTTCAGACGCAGCCTGGGCTACTTGAGGCCTTTCCTTGTTTCAAAACCACCAAACAGTTCAACGACAGCTATCTTAGTCATTGTTGGTATATTCAAATCAAGTATTTGTTGTTGGAGGTGGTTGGTTTAATTATAGACTGCTTTTTTTTTTTTTGCATAACCTTCCCTCTCACCCCCCCCCCCCCCCCAGTTTTAGGATTTTTCTCTTTCTTACTCATTTTCTCATACTTTTAGAACTTTAGCCTAGTTATTAAGTCAGCAAATTGATTTTTGTCCTGGTTAGAACTCATTCAAAACTTCTTGGATTGGTGAGTTTTTTGTTCTCATATATTTAGAAAACGTCATTTCTCAAATACTTCCGGTGTGCTCCTCCTCCTTCTTAGAGTCTGGGAGAGACTTGCTGTTGACACTGAAACTTTTGTTTGGTTTCAGGCTGTCTTGCTTTTGTGCTTTATTTTGGATAGGTTCTGTGGCCTTATTTTCTACTAAAACGATCTTTTTTCCATAGTGTCTACATTGCTGTAAGTCTCAGGGAAATGTTCAACTTCAGGTTTTATGCAGGCCCTTTCTAGAAGTTCCATTTTGTTGTTGTTATTTTCAAACCTCACATATACCTACGTGAATTCTATCTTAACTAAAACTGCTAATGGAAAAACTATTTAGCCTTTGCTCAGATACTTAAAAGAGTCAAACACACAATTTCCCAGCTGTGAGATTCATGTAAGACATGATAACCTGTACACCCCCAAAATTTTTATGTAAGTCTGAAAGTTTTAAACTTTTACAGATGTGCAACACCCACCTGTTGTCCTCTGCATTTCTGTCTTAACAAGGAAGGTAAAGAGAGAGATGACAAGGGGCGCAAACCCCACTTCCCTTGCACTTAGCAGGAGCTGCCTAATAGTATTGCTCTCAGGGGTGAAATAATGTGTCCCAGCATATTGCGGAGTCCCAGTGGATGGCAGACCCCTTCTCACACCAATTGCTTGCTTATAAATAACAGATAACGAGTAACTGCTTACAGCCATTGCTTATAATGGTGGTAGGTGCTGGGGAGAGTCACGGTCTTGCTGCAGGAACACAGAGGAAGAAAGGAGACTCTCAGGCTGGAGGATAAACACAAGGTTTCATGGAAGAGGTAGCTTTGGGACGGGGCTTGATGAATGAATGTATTTTTGATATGGTATGTGAACGCTGGGGAGGCAAGAGAGCAAGTGTGTCTGCGCTGGGTGATTGCCTTGAGCTGGGCAGATTGCCACGCCTCCTGGCTTAGGTCTGGAGAGGAAGGCTCTGGGTTCGTGGGTCTTGGTGAGGCCAAGGTCTCAGCATGCAGCCAGCTTTGGCTCCTGCCATTTTCCTGGGATAGTTGATAATCAGCAACACAGTCTGTGCTGAGTGGGAGAGGCCCTCAGAATCTAGGAGGAATCTGTATCAGTTCACTTTGAGTCAGGCTTTTCATTCCAGAACTTTCTGTTTCCAGACTCCATGGTCTCCCAGTTCCTGAGTCTCGAGCATTCTGTGTTGCAAATAGAGTTGGTTCTTACTTTTCTAAGGACTGGGCAGGAATCTTGTGTGCTGAATTAGTGACTGCACATCAATTCCCTGTCTGGCTTCAGATATTTAAGTTGCAGCTGTCACCACCCCTGTCCTGTCATTATATCCCAAAGAAGTAGGAGGAAAGCTCGACTATAGTCCTGTTTTTTTACAATTAAACTTGTGTCATTTATTTACTTTTTAAAAAAATTTATTGTGTGTGTGTCTGTGCATGGGGTGCAAATGTTTGTGGAGGTCAGAGGACATCTTGAAGGAGCTGGTCCTCTCCTACCTTCTTGTTCCTGGGGATTGAACTTCGGTCCTCAGGCAAGCCCCATTCCTGCTGAGCGGTCTTGCCAGCCTCCCTTACTGTAGTTCTCAATGGATTTCATCAGGGAATGAAATTACAGGTGTGTTTCAATGTGTCATCTTTACCTTGAACAGCCTTCTTTATCATGTTATAGTTAGGTTCATTGCTCCAATGGGAATATCTTTCTGAAAAATTCCATGCACATTATGAATTGATGTAATGAAGTCAAAATACTATTAGTATGTTTTCTTCTTATTATTTCCCAAGAGCCAAAGAAGTGTCTGAGGCCCAGGATTGTTTTAAAGTCTCTGGAAAAGCTGAAAGAATTCTGCTGTGATTCTGCTCCCCCTCAAAACAGAGTCCAGACAGAACCTCTTCGGGAGAGATTTGCAGTTCTGCCAAAATGTACTGATTTTGAAGACATCACTCTGCAACGTGCGAAGAATGCAGTTTCTTCTGAGGAGTCCAAATCTCAGGCTAATCAGAAAGTATGTATCTTTTGTGTAAATGGACAACCACCCACAACCGTTCCAAAGTACTTTGAGGTTCTTTGGGGTTGTCAGGGAAATAAATGGTTTGTGCAGGTGGCCAATCATCTGCATCAGCTGAGGGAGCACTTGTTTTTTAGTTGTTTTTCTTGTCAGTAGAGTTTTACTATTTATTTTGGAGAGATTAAAATGAGACAACATCTGCAGGCAGTCCTGCTGTACGTGTTTGCTAGGGGTATTGCCTAGGAGTGTTTTCATTGATAGTTTCCATAATTTGCATGGAAAATCCTGGTGGGCAGCATATAGGTGCTTTTTTTTCAGTTGAAAACTTTGCAGGTACAGACTCAATTTAAAGATAAAATAAATGAGTACTGGTTTTTCTGGAAGTCTATCTTATTTCATAAATGAATAAGGGAATAATTTTTTCTAGAAAATGTATTTTTGTGAATGGGAATTAACTTTTATATTATATAGCATTCTTGGATTTTTATAAAACCATAGAAACAAAAGGGAAAATCTCATAAAAATTTAAAATAATTGCATTCTCCGACCTGATATAGTAAGCTACATTTCTCTTGCCATGAGTCTCCACCCCTTCTCTTTGGAGGCATTTGTAGACTAATGGCTTTCTTGGTCATGAGATAGGTCTGACAAAAGCAGCTTAAGGAAAGAAGATTTATGTCAGGGTTGGAGGGTCTGATCCATCATCAGGGATGGTATGTGGTAGGGCCTGCTGCATTGCATCTATAGTCATCTGCAGTCATCTACAGTCATCTGGAGCTATCTGCAGTCATCTGGAGTCATCTACAGTCAACTTCAGTCATCTTCAGTCATCTGCAGTCAACTGCAGTCATCTGGAGTCATCTGGAGTCAACTGCAGTCATCTGGAGTCATCTGGAGTAAACTGCAGTCATCTGCAGTCATCTGGAGTTATCTGCAGTCAACTGCAGTCATCTGGAGTCATCTGGAGTCATCTGCAGTCAACTGCAGTCATCTGGAGTCATCTGGAGTCATCTGCAGTCAACTGCAGTCATCCGGAGTCATCTACAGTCATCTGGAATCATCTGGAGTCATCTGCAGTGGTCTGCAGTGGTCTGCAGTCATCTGGAGTCATCTGGAGTTATCTGGAGTCATTTGGAGTCATCTGCAGTCATCTGGAGTCAACTGCAGTCATCTGGAGTCATCTGCAGTCATCTGGAGTCATCTGCAGTCAACTGCACTCATCTGGAGTCAACTGTAGTCAACTGCACTCATCTGGAGTCAACTGCAATCATCTGCAGTCATCTGGAGTCATCTGCAGTCATCTGGAGTCATCTGGAGTCAACTGCAGTCATCTCCAGTTATCTCCAGTCATCTGGAGTCATCTGCAGTCATCTGGAGTCAGGGTGCAGAGTGCACACCAGTGCTCAGCTCACTTTCCTCTCTTATTTAGCACATAAGATGGTGCTGCCCACATTCAAGGCTGGCTTTCCCCAGTTAAAGGGTGAGGAGAACATCCTCATAGGCACACTCAGAGGTGTGTTATCTAGGGGATTCTAAACTCTGACTGGTTGCCAAGGTCATAGCCATGATAGCTTTACTACTGAGATGAAGTGAGTCTCCTTGGAAAGTTACCTTCTATACCTGGTGTAGATGTTAGCATGTTTTCAGAAAGTGCCCTAGATACATGCCCTCTACTCTTTGCTGCCCAGCACTCTCAGGAATAAATAATAAGATATTAATAGGCTTATGAAATAAAAAATTTGAAAAATATATAAAACATTAAACTATTTAAACCTTCAAATATACTTATTTATATAGTTTACTTTGGCTTTTTACCTTTTTATTTATTTAATTTTTAAAGTTAGCATATAGAGTAATTGTTGTCTTTTTCTTTTTCTTTTTCTTTTTTTTTTTTTTTTCGGTTTTTTGAGACAGGGTTTCTCTGTGTAGCGTTGCGCCTTTCCTGGATCTCGCTCTGTAGACCAGGCTGGCCTTGAACTCACAAAGATCCGCCTGCCTCTGCCTCCCGAGTGCTGGGATTATAGGCGTGCGCTACCACCGCCCGGCTAGTTGTCTTTTTCATCATGATATCACATGACATTATATGTCATTCTCATTTGTACCCGCTCCCCCACTGCTCTCTCCTGTGTTTTAAACTTTTATTTTGAAAAGATTTCCAACCTTTAAGATAACTTGGCCTCAGTCTGGCTTTAGAATAGGCAACATGTCCTTAGAAACCTTCCATGTGGAGCCACCAACTGTTAGCTTCTTGTCAAACTTGCCAGTCCTCTGAGAACTCAGCGATTCAGTTGGTGCTTTCTAAACCGTATAAATCTTTTGGTTTCCAGGACAGTCAATTTGGACCATGCCCTGAAAATTTCCGGAAGCCTTCTGACTGTAACTCTTTGAACAAGCGATCCAAAAGCGTCTATACGCCATTAGAATTGCAGTACATGGATGTGAAGCAGCAGTATAAGGATGCAGTTTTGTGTGTGGAATGTGGGTACAAGTACAGATTCTTTGGGGAGGATGCAGAGGTAAGTTCTGTCTGCCCTCTTCTGGTCTCTGTGGGCACTGTATTCAGGTGGTGCATAAACATGCATGCAGCAAAACACCCATACACATAACAGGAATAGATAAGATATGTTACTTATAGTAAGAATAAAACGAAGGATAGCCAAGCTTGGTGGGGGTAGACTTGTGGGTGAAAGTGAAGATTCTCTTCTGTCTTCTCTTTACCTTTAACTTAGGAATTTTTATAGGAAGAAGGTTCCATCTCATGGACAAGCAAATTAACAGCCAGCTATGAACAGGTGTTTGAAATGATCTTTATGTGTGTTAGGCACCTTGTCAGTTTTTTAATTTAGAGGCACTTGATGTAGGATTCAGTGAAGAAGGTTAAAGACGAATATGCATATTTAATGGGTGTCGTAAGTTATTTTTCTTTTTTCTTTTTTTTTTTTTTTTTGGTTTTTTGAGACAGGGTTTCTCTGTGTAGCTTTGCGCCTCTCCTGGAACTCACTTGGTAGCCCAGGCTGGCCTCGAACTCACAGAGATTCGCCTGCCCCCCCCCCCCCCCCAGGGCTGGGATTAAAGGCGTGCGTCACCACCGCCCGGCGTAAGTTACTTTTCTATTGCTGTGACAAAACATCGTGACCAAGATATCTTAGTCAGGGTTCTCTTGCTGTGAAGAGAACTACGGCATGACTATGGCAACTCTTATAAAGGAAAACATTTTGGGACAGGCTTATAGTTCAGAGGTTTAGTCCATCATCATCATGGCAGAAAGCATGGCAGCATGCAGGCAGACATGGTGCTGGAGAGTGGTTCAGAGTTCTAAATTCAGATCCACAGGCAGCAGGAAGAGAGAGTGACACAGGGCCCGGCTTGAGCATTTGAAACCTCAAAGCCCACCCCTACTGACACACTTCCTCCAACAAGGCCACACCTCCTAATAGTGCCACTTCCTATGAGCCTTTGGGGGCCATTTTCATTCAAACCATCACACAAGGCAACTTATAAAAGAAAGTATTTAATTGAGGGATCACAGTTACAGAGGCTTAGTATCAATGACTGTCGTGGTGGGGAGCATGGAAGTAGGCAGGCAGGCAGGCATGGCACTGGAGCAGTAGCTGAGTGCTTACATATTGAGACACAAGCACAGGCATAAGGCAGAGAAAGAGAAACTGAGAACGGTGTGGCCTTTTGAAACCTCAGAACCTACCCCCAGTGACACAACACACCTCCTTCCTAAATAGTTTGTCAACTAGGGACCAAGCATTCAAACAAATGAATTTCTGTGTGCCTTTCTTGTTCACACCACTGCAGTGGCCAACCTGAGGAAAAGTATTGCTGGTGTTGCCATTGTTGGGACTCATGGATGATGCTTACGTTTTAGGCTTGCTTGGGTCATAGGACATCACAGAGAGATAAGTTTGTACATACAATGTTGCCTGAGGCATGGAAAACAAAATCTTTACTAACCCTTTTCATTTCAATTTTCAAAACCTGTTTTTGCAGGAAAGTGATATTCTCACAGTAACATTATACTGTATTTTGTGGTATGAAATTACACTTGACATAACACTAGCATGTTTTCTGAGAGCAGGAACAGGTAAAAAGTTGCATCCTATAGGAGAAGGAGAACCAGGCTGCCTAGGTTAAAGGGTAAATTCAGATCTGACCCTAGTAAAGACTGCTCTTCCCTTGACAGTAATGATGGAGCAATGCAGTTCCGAGATGGTGAGATTGGGTAGTGAGAATGTTGGAATGAGGTTGTGTGGCTCTGGTGGACACTGTTTAGCTAATGGTAGTTTCTAGAAGAAAGCGAGGAATTATCTATTGCTTTCTGCTTTCACATTTCTTTCAGTCACATTCTCTTAGCTAACAAGGTCAGGGTCTCTTGTCAGGAAGGTGTATTTCCTCTGTGTAAATGTAGTGTCTCTACCTGTCAGTCATTCGTGTGTGCCCTTTGTATAACCATATCTTCTTCCATTACACTCTCGGCTCTTAAGGTAGGGAAGACTGACATTTTTAAGCTTTGGTAGCATTTGTGTATTTCTAAGGACACTGAAGAAAAGATGTTGTGTTTTTGTGATTTAGAGTACAGATGTTGGCTCTGAACTGATCCTGTTGGAGGTGTCCAAAGTAGATGAAACCATGTTATTTTTTGTACAGAGAACATCCTTTAAACATTTTATTGATGATGTATGTATTTAGAGGAATATCAGATCCTAAGTACACGTATGCAGCTTGATGAACTTTTAACAAAGTGAACAAACCTTAGACAGGGAATCGTGAATAGACTTTTATTAACATTCTCTCTGTCTACACCTTTTAGATTGCTGCCCGGGAACTCAATATTTATTGCCACTTGGACCACAACTTCATGACGGCAAGCATACCCACTCACAGACTGTTCGTGCATGTCCGTCGACTCGTGGCCAAAGGATACAAGGTGAGCTTTAGCTTTGATTTGTGGAAAAGGAATTGCAACTCTCTTCTGGAGAGCAAAAGCATTATCTATAGGTGGTAGAAAGGCTCCCACTGACTTGAGAATTGGGGACTCTGAGGAAGTAAAATGCGTTGTAGTTATTAGCATTGTATCTTTTTTTTTTGTTTTTTTAAGATTTTATTTATTTATTATGTATACAATGTTCTGCCTGCATGTATGTCTGCAGGCCAGAAGAGGGCACCAGATCCCATTACAGATGGTTGTGAGCCACCATGTGGTTGCTGGGAATTGAACTCAGGACCTCTGGAAGAGCAGCCAGTGCTCCTAACCTCTGAGCCATCTCTCCAGCCCTAGCATTGTATCTTACTTTTCATTCTGTGTTGGTTTCCTGAGCCAGGATCTGGGCTGTAAATCCCAGGATGGACTTCACATAAACTCACAGTCCTCCAGCCTCAGCCTCAGTGCTGGACTTGCAAGGAATGCACTGCCGTGGGAGCTCTAGAGTGCCCTCTGCTGCACAGCAGAGCGTTTCTTTGCCCTGTATCCACTTGCCAGTTGCTTGGGGTTCTCTCTGCTCTGTATCTGCACATCAAGGGTTGAGCTGCTTTTTTCCAGTGCTTCTGAATTGACTTTTTGACATTTTGAAATCGTTATTATTAGTTTTTTAAACAATGATTCCCTGGATTTGACAATAAGCGTGTCTTTTTTTGTTGAAGGTTGGAGTTGTGAAACAAACAGAAACCGCCGCCTTAAAGGCCATCGGAGACAACAAGAGTTCTGTCTTCTCCCGGAAGTTAACTGCTCTTTATACGAAGTCCACACTCATTGGAGAAGATATCCTTTGAGGACAGGAAGTTTCCTCTTGTTGTGGGGGCTTTGTTTCAAAATGACAAATTGAACTAAACATTTTTTTTTCCCCTGAGTGAGAATGCATTTGATGAGGTGTCCAGCCACTATCCATCCTGACACTTCAGCCATGGTGGGTGTGTCCTAGACTGGGTGGGGTGGGTAGTGGCTGGATACAGTATGTGTCCATTGTCAGAGTGAGAGCAGAATTCATCGTACTTTAATAGCAAGAATAAAACGAGCCTAATAAAACATGCCAGGTTAACAGCTCTTTGAAAAGAGATTTTCTCCTCAGATCATTTCTGGGACAGTGTTAGCTATCTGAGCCTTGCCAGCTCCTCAGAGTCTTGCTAAAGTGAGACTTGAAAATAGCTTACTAACTTCACCTGGAAAGAACTTCAAAGACAAAATTAATACACAGTTAAATGTGAGGCAATCTTCATTAATTGTTAATCTCATAAAAAATTATTGAAAATGGGTAGTTGGTTGAAATTTTCTCATGTAGGTTTCAGTGTGCACAATGATCATCCAAAGGTTTATCATCACTCAAATTCTTTATGTTACTTGAAGCAAAATAGTTTCAAAAGCATAGTAATCAAATTCCTAGCTTTTTGTTTTGAGATGGAGTCTCGCTGTGTAGCACAGGCTGGCCTTGAATTTCTTCTTCAGCCTTTCTGATACCTGGGATTGTTCTTACCTGGCCACTGTCCCTGACATGTCATTGTAAAAAATGAAATAGTTATTCATAAGATAGGAGCAGGTGCAAATGGGAATATTTAGATAGTGGGTCAAGTTTCTCTTCAATTTTTTTTTTATTGAAAATAGATTTTTTTCATACAATATGTTCTGATTACAGTTTCCCCTCCCCCACTCCTCTCAGTTCCTCCTTTCTTCCCCTCCAATTGGAATCCACACCTTTCTGTCTTCGTTAGAAAGCAGGCATCTAAGGAATAATAATAATAATAATAATAATAATAATAATAATAATAATAAAATAAAATACAAATGACCAAAAAAAAAAAAAAACACCCAAAATTGGAATAGGACAAAAACCAAACAAGAAAAACAGCCAAAGAAAAAGCATACGAAACGCATATAGATACAGAGATGCACACCATTCGCACACATAGGAATCCTGTAAAAACCCCAAACCAGAAGCAGTAATATGTACTCAAAGTATTTGTAAGATTAAAAAAAAAAAGGCCCTGACTTGATGTGAGACAAAGAACTTGCAAAGATACGGTTGAGTTCACTTTGTGTTGGCCGTGGACAGCTGGGTGTGCAGCCTGCCCTTAGGAGTGGTTGTTTCCCGAGACTGCCTTGGAGAAAAGTTTTCATCTTCATTCTGTCATTTGGAGACAGCTTCCAGGTTAGGGTGGAGGAGTGCCTCCACGGCTCCTTTCAGCTCTAAGAAAATATATTTTATCTCACGTGTATGGGTGCTTGGTCTGCATGTAGATCTATGCACCATATTCAGGCCTGGTGCCCAAGGAAGCCATTAGATGGCATTAGATCCCCGGGACTGAAGTCACTGGGCGTTGTGAACCACCTGTGGGTGGTGGAACTGAGCATGGGTCCTCAGGAAGAGCATCCACAGTGCTTTTTCCACTGAGCCGGCTCTCCAGGCCTAGGTTAGGTCTCTCAATACTGTAAGAAAATTTGAATGATGCCATGTGAAAGTAGTATTTCAGTTGTAGTTTTTTGTTTAAAGATTTATTGATTTTTTATGTGTATGGGTGTTTACCTTCTGTGTGCCTGGTGCCAGGATAAGCCAGAAGAGGGCAGAGCTGGAGTTATAGATGGTTGTGAGCCACCTTGTAGGTGTTTGGAATTGATCCTGGATCCTCTGGAAGTTCTTAACCACTGAATCATCTTTCCAGCACCTCTACTATAGTTTCTTAGAAGTTATTTCAACCTGCTTAGCTTCTACACAAACGCTGATATGCATTTGTTCAAGTAAGACCATCAGTAGTGAATGGTCACCATTGGCATGGACTGCACACCATCGGGAGCCCTGTTGTTCTAAGCTGATCAAGCTGGAAGAACCTGGTATTTTGATTTTTTTCCTTGAGTCTCTTATTTGAAGCCTTTCCCCCAAACAGTCCCCTTACCTGCTTTGCCTCAGTTGCCACTAAGGCTCTTACCTCCTGATAACCAAGTTGGATGTTGCCAGGATGACTTTGTTCAGAGTCAGCTTTTATCCTTGAGAATTTTGGTTAATGGGACTCATTTTATACATGTGTGTGCATATATATGCCTACATGTTAAGATATGTTTTGTTTAATTAAAATGTCTTAAAGGTCTTTAGAAGTAAAATACTTGTAGAGTTTTGGGCACTTTGGAGATGGGAATTCATTTATGATATTTTAGTGTGTTTTCTCTGCTTTGTAGAATTCATGATACGATTGCTGAGGAGTCAAGTCTCAGCAATAGCTCAGCAAAGTAGGTTCCTGTTTGGACTTCCCCAGGGTTGGAGCTGCTCTGCTAGGCCCTTTGGAAGTGAGAAGATAATAGTTGTTTGTCTTTGTGCCTCTCGTAGTTCAGGGAAGAGACGACATTCAACTGTGATCATAATTGGAAGAACGCTGCATGAGAAAAATAAACCTTTATCAGTTAATAGGAATTAGGCATGTGATTTTTCTTTAACCATTATTACATGTGAATCCTCTAATCAGGCTGGATGATTCTATAAATATCGATGAGGTAACGACAGATACTTCTACCAACTATCTTCTATGTATCTACGAAGAGAAGGAAAATACTAAGGACAAAAAGAAGGGCAATGTTTCCATTGGTCTCGTGGTAAGTCCTTTGGAGGTGAGGAAGGATGGGTGTTTGTGGTACCTCATGTGAGTTGTAGCTAGAGTTTTCCTGCCTGGCCCACAGTCAGGACAAATCTCTCACCCGCCAGTCCCGCAGCCGCTCAGACCAAGTAAACACAGAGACTTATATTGGTTACAAACTGTATGGCCGTGGCAGGCTTCTTGCTAACTGTTCTTACAGCTTAAATTAATCCATTTCTATAAATCTATACCTTGCCATGTGGCTCGTGGCTTACCGGCATCTTCACATGCTGTTTGTCATCGTGGCAGCTGGCAGTGTCTCTCTGACTCAGCCTTCCACTTCCCAGCTTTATTCTTCTCCTTGTCCCGCCTATACTTCCTGCCTGGCCACTGGCCAATCAGTGGTTTATTTATTGACCAATCAGCAACACACTTGACATACAGACCATCCCACAGCAGTGAGTAGTCGTGAGTGGTGCATGATGAGGATTCTGATGAAGTGTACTTTCCTCACAATATTGCCTGTCTAGTCACTAGTTACGATTTTCTTTTCTGGTTACTTGGCACTCTGTGCTGGAAAGATCCAGAAAGTTTCGGACTGTATGCTGTTGTCAAGAGTTGACAGTGGTGGCAGTGACAGGCACGCATGTGGACAGGGAGCTGATAGCACAATAAAATACTACGCCAAGCAGGTGCATGGCTAGCAGAGTTTCCTCTTTGCTGTGTAATCTGACAGGAGTGATTATGGAACTCCCCTAATTAGATTTGGAGGAAGGAAGAGTTAAAGGGAAATGGTAAGTGGCCAATGCAAGATAGTCTACTTTATATATAGTAAAGGATAAATGAATACCAGAAATAGCTCCACTCTGTCTTCCAGGTAAATGTGATTCAGGAGTAATAGTTTCACTGATTTTGCCTTTTGTCAACTTATGGGCAAATTTACTCACTTACAGATCTCTTTTGACTGTTAGACTCCCTTATAAGCACTCCTTCTGCTTTTTCTAATGTCTACAGTCTAACGTGACCAGCATTAGCAGAAAGTCCTAAAGCTTGAATGTCTTCAGTGTACCTTTTAATGCATTATTCATACCGCATAACTTTGCTAACTTGACATTTGCTTAGCCAGTAAGCCCCTCTCTCAGGGAGTTAGCAGTACTGTGGGTGTTGGGGAGGCTCAAATGGGTTTTTATCCCCTGAGAAGCACTTTTTATCTAGTCATGGACAGTGGTCCCATCTACAAATAGTAAGGCTGTTTGCTTTTCAGCTGTAGCATACGTAGTGTGCTGCTGTGTATTTACCTGGCGCTCAGGCGAAAGAACAGAGCTGAGGCACAGGAGCACACAGGTCCTACTTGGGGATTTAGAGTAGCATCCTGCCACTGCCAGGTCTACTGTCGCAGGTGAGCAGGGACAGGAAAAGATGAACAGTGGTCCTTGACTCTAAGTGGTTTTCGGCTCCTGTCCTTGACCTCAGTGGTCCCTTTTCTGGCTGATGGCATCCTGAGCTCCAGCTGAGGCTGCACATTTCACTTGGGCTCCGGAAGCCTCTAGTTTGCACAAGGCCACCTGGAATGTGCTCCAGTTCCTCAGATTCAGTGTGGCCGAATGGAGTTCATTTCCCTCAGCACTGTTCTCCCTGGGTATTTCTCCCACTGTGATGAGCATCTTACACATTCCAGTCACCATCTGAGAGTCTCCTTTGGGTGCTGGTACCTAGTCTGAAATTGAAAGCCTCGCTGTTGAGAACAGTTTTCTTTGGATTGTGGGTTTCTTAATGCCACACATCTCTTAGAGTAATACACAGTGCAGGTATTGCCAGTAGATGAGTTCTTGGATTAAAGCAACAGAGAATTTGACTGGCTGGTAACTCTGTCATCTGTTTATGTCAATACTTGGTTTGTAGATTGGGATTGAACCTAGGTAGGTAACCCTACTGTAATGGTGCCACAGCTGTGGGCACTAGAGGATACCTCTAGGCAGGACTTGAGGGCATTCCCTGGCTATTAGATGAAGGATTTAAGGAAATTATGAAATATTCAAAAGGAAAAGATGAATAGAAATTTAACAGGGTAGTATGAGACAATCACCCAGGTCAGTAACTCTAACACTACCCAGAATCCTCAAGTTCCCCAAGTGCCTTTCCTTCTACAGTAACTGTAGTGACTTAAAGTAAATGATTGACGTGATGTAAAGATTTTGGGGCAATAGTATTATTTTCTTTTAGTTCTGCTTTTACCACCTTGACCTTTATATGTAGAGTAAGCCTACTATAATACTGCTTTGAATATTTTGTTTCCCACTTTGCATGCAAAATAAAAACATTGTTTTTCTGTTTATGTATTTGCTGTGGGGCTCACACATGTACCATGCTTGCAGACATGAGAGGATACTTCGTGAGAGTCAGTTCTTTCTACCATGTGAGGACCAAATAGAGGTCACCAGACTTGGGAGCAAGCACTTCTATCTGCTGGGCCAGCTTGCTGGCCTGAGTGTGACATTTACTGACATGCAGGCATTTTCTCCTTTCTTAGATAGGGCCTGGATCTTGTTGCAAGTGACTGTCACTTAGCTGACCGCAGGACAGTATAAGGATTTGCCGCATTTGGCTCTTCATTAGGTGCAAGCTGTCCCTACCTGTTCGTCTCTAAGCACCAGTAGTAGAGAGTGCAGACTGGAAGTCAGACTGCTCAGTTTGAATCCGCCTCCATCATTTTGTATCTCTGAGACCTTGGTTGAGTGACCTCACTACCTCTGCACCTCTTCCAAACCTTGGCTCTTTCAGATTTTCTTCCTGTTATTACACTGGGTGACTGACAGGTGATGGTTTTAAGTTGTCTTGGCTTTTTTACTGAGTACTGGGTGAGTTTCACTCATCTTTCGTTACGTCTGTTTTTTGTTGTGCAAGAATGTTAACTTCTCTGCCATCAGGTGCGTTCACTGGCACTCTGTCGTGGTACCTTGCTCTCTGTACTGGGCGAAGGTGTCAGAGCTTTCACACACTAATTGTCTGGTTTGATCCTTGTAACAACCTGCTGAGGGAAGTTGATAATGCATTTCCACATGTAGAAGAGGAAGCTGACGCCCAGCAGGGCTGGTGACTTGTCATAGCACTCTGTCAGGAACATCAGGTCCCAACCTGCACTCAGAGTGCCTCCTGAAACTCCCGCTGAAGCCTCTTGCATTATATTATTTATTTATTTATTCACTTATTTATTTATCTTGAGTGTGCACATGTGCGTATGTGCACATGGCAAATATGTGGAGGGGAGGGGACAACTCCGGGAGCACGTGCTCTCCTTCCACCATGTGAACCCTGTGGAGATCAAACTCATCCTCAGGCTCGGCGGCAGAACCCGGTATCTGTTGAGCCCTCTCCTCAGCCTGTTTTAGACGCCTGCGAAGCTAACTTAGGTAAGAGTCTTAACAGGCAGACAGATTTTCACTTTAGAAACAGCACATGTTGGCAAGAGTGCATCACTAGAACCATGCTGTGGTGTGCCCGCGCGGCTGGGAGAGTGTCTGTGCCCTGTGCTATCTATCCTGTTTACCTCCGCTTCCAGGGAGTGCAGCCGGCCACGGGCGAGGTCCTGTTTGACTGCTTCCAGGACTCAGCCTCCAGACTGGAGCTGGAGACTCGCTTGTCAAGCCTGCAGCCCGTGGAACTGCTGCTCCCTTCCCAGCTGTCGGAGCAGACGGAGATGCTCATCCACAGGGCCGCTGCTGTCAGGTGAGTCCGACCGCCCCCCAACTAGAGTGATTCCCAAGCCAATACTTGTTCTCATGGAAATTACGTATCGTAATTATATCCCAGTAATAGAGTTTCTAAAAGGAAAAACAATTGTGTAGGACTATAGATGACAGTCATTTTAAAAGGATTTAATTATATTATTTGATGATTTATGTAAACATTCTAGAGGTAGTTTAGAACTTATTTCTTTAAATGCGTGTTTCTCTTCAGGGTGGTGCCCGGTAGTTTTATTTACTAGGACTCCTATCACAGCACTCGTTATGAAGCAGGGTATATACCACAGCAGGTAGAGGGGAACACGCATGTGCGAGGCTGTAG
Organism: Peromyscus eremicus; assembly: GCF_949786415.1. Lineage (NCBI taxonomy): Eukaryota > Metazoa > Chordata > Mammalia > Rodentia > Cricetidae > Peromyscus > Peromyscus eremicus. Next base: position 60,038,736 of record NC_081427.1, read on the forward strand.
CGTGCCTACTGGATTCTAACGGCATGCAGTGTTACGTATTTCCCAGGAGGTGCCTCCGTGGAAGAGCTGGAAAGGGCAGCAAGGCGTGGGCTGCTCAGGAGTGAAGAGGGCTGTCTGCATGAAGGGATGACTGTCGGGTTTACAGCTAGCAGGCTGACAAGTCACTGGCAAATCTAGCTGAGTTACAGTGAGCACGTGTTTGTCTTTGGAGTTCAAAGTTTATTTCCATTTACGTTTTTTTCTTTTTGTCGAAGTGGCTTTCACAGTTTGTCTTTCTGGTGAAATCGCTAATATACATTCACTGAGAAGAATTAAGAGTTACAAAAAGAAAGATAAAGTAAACCCAGTTCCATAAATACAGAAATAACTGCACTTTGGTGCTTTATTTCTTTATATGTATTAAGTTTTTTATTTATAAACTCGTGTTCATGTAGCAGATATAGTTTTGTACCAGTTTTTTAACTTAAAAATTCCCTATCCATTTTCTTATGGGAAATTGCGTACACATGAACTTACTCAGAACAGTGCAGTGAGGTGCTGGGAGTCCATCAGCCAGGGTCAGCGTGCCCTGGCTCAGAGCCTGTGTCATGCATCCTCACCCTCTCAGGCAGAGCTCAGTGAACATCATCGGTCTGCTAATATTTCTGTAAGCACCTCACAACAAGATGCCTTATGGCATCCGTTGTACAAGTGGGTGAGATTTGTCCGTCGTTTTTTGTTGTATTTCCTGTTTCAGCTCTGCAGATGTTGCTGTAGCATCTGTGGAAACTTGTGCATGCATTTTCAATTCTTTCCTGAAGGTAGAACTTCTAAGTCAGAATTACAAACACTTATAAAGATTTTGGATGCTGGCCCAAGCACGCTGGGAACTCTGTCAAACATTTACAGTCATCGTTTAAATAATCTTTATTACATTATGGGTAGAGACTTCTGGATCAGATCCCTTTATTTGGCTCTTAGTTTTCCTCTGTGTTTAAACCTGGCCAGTGGAAAGCCACACAGACTGTTTATGAGGGGTGCTGACCCTGGAGAGGTAAAACAGGAATACCTTCTCAATCCCTTTGAAGAGACGCTTCTAGATGGAAGCATATTTACAGTGTTCCGTGTTTTGATTTTGCTCATTTTCTTTATAAATAAGTGTATATTTGATTAATTTAGATTAACCTGGAACTTGGTCATTTAGTCACCATGTTTTCTATTTTCCACTTATTTTTATAAAAATAAAGGCAAAAGTCAATAAAATGCCAAAACCTGCGGTAGCAGACAGTGCCAAGATGGAGTTTATTTGGCAAGGAGCTTTACCTGATGGTGTTCCTCAGTGTCCCTTGTCCGATGAGGTTCTGGAGCCTGAATTTTGGCATGCCAGAGACATCCTGGGTGGCTGACGGGCTCTTAGGAATCTAACGACTTCCGGCCATTTTCCTGTGTTTCTCTAGCTAGCATTCTAGGTTTGTAATTCTGTCTACACTTACTGACCACATAAGTCTCCACTCTTGGTACATTTTCTTTTTGTACCTTTTGTTCATGAAGAGTCGAGAGTGAAGCATCCATTTCTATGAGTATCTGTAGCTGATTTATATGTCTATAGAGAGGGATCTGGTAGATTTCCAGATGTCAGAGTCAAATAGCAGGTTGAAATGGAAATCTGTCTCTTCGCTTTAGTAACTTTGAGTAGATCACTCAAGTGTCTCGTCTGACTCTGCTCTAGTCTATAAGATAGGGGTAATAAGAAGCTCGCCGCAGAGGTCCGTTGGGAAGATAATATGGGTAAAGGGCCTGGAGAAGGGCCTGGCTAAGAAAACTCATTGTAGTGGAACATAACTGTCTTAGTTGCTTTTCTGTTGCTATGATAAAACACCATGTGCTAGGAACTTTAGAGAAGGAAGGGTTTGTTTGAGTGTATTGGTTCCAAGGGTTGGAGTCCTTGATGGTAGAGTGAAGGCAGCCGAAGACAGGAAGCTAAGGGCTCACAACTTGGACCACAAAGTGCAAAACAGAGTGAGCTAGAGCCAAAGCTTTTAACCGTCTGTGCCTGACCCAGTGACACCGTGTCCAGAAGGCCCCACCTCCTGAGCCCCCCAACAGCACCACCGACTGGGGACCCAGTATTTAGATGCTGGAGGCCATTTTCTCTTCTAACGTTGTCTCTCCCTACTTATTTTTGGTTTGTTCTTTTGGTGGGGGGGTGCTGCAGGATACATGTCCATACTATTTTCTTTTTTCAGTCATGGTCTCATGTGGCCAGCCTGGCCCCTGTCCCTGTGTATCTGAGGATTTTCTTGGACTCCGACCCTCCTGCCTCCTCTACTGGATGCTGGGGTTACAGCTGCACACACCCCACTCCTTCAGTCTTCTGAAATGTCTATTAGAGTTCATTGTGCCTTCTTATTCTTTTCTTTGTGCATGTCTTTAGGATATAATTTCCCTGCTACTGTAATGTTTCTTTTGTTGGTGTTGACCCTTGTTTTTTTTCAAAATAAAAACAATCTTATGACTCTTTTAAAACATTTAGAACTTATATTTCAGTTCAGGACTGAGGAGAAGGCGCCGTGGATAAAATGATTGCTGTTTGCACATGCTTGTGCATGAGGATCTTAGTTCAGCTCTTCAGCACCCATGTGGGAAGCTGTGTGTGGTGACGGATTCTGTAATCCTTGTGCTGGGACAGGAGATGGGATGATCCATAGCTCTGATAGAGGACTCTTCTTGTTGCTGTTGACCTCTGGCTTGTGTGTGCACACATGGGAGAGACGGAGGTAGAGCGGGTGGGACTTGCCAAGCACCTTGCAGGAAAGTAAACTCATTTTAAAAAACATTTTAATTTACTATTTCTACTTGTTTTTAATAGTCTGTTTGGACCAATTAAATCTCCTTGCTTCTGGTAACATTGTATTACTTTTATCTTCAAAACATCTTTTCTCATTTTGAAAGCACTTTGCCTTTATTTTCATCTATATTTTATTTCCACCAAATTATTTTTTCTTTCTTAATTTTATTTGCAGTGTTCAATTTTAAATTTGCGTTTTTCTTCATTTCACTGCATGAGGTGAGTTCCTACCTTACTTTTTAAATTAGAGCTAGTGGCTTCACTTTAATGTCTACAGAGCTCATGGGCCTTTACTGACTGGACAGCAGCACCTATGGTGGGCTCTTTGTGTTCTACTCAGCCATCCAAGCCCCGCAGACAAATGTAAAAGAAAGTACTGAAGCAGGGAGCATGGTTAGGTTTGAAGAACAGTTGGCCAGACTTCTGGTCCTGGTCGGCTCCCAGGCAAGAGTGTAGCACTGAGTTTTCAGGCACAAAGTTTGTGTCTGGTGTTGTCTGTTGTCAGTGCTGATGTGCAGTTTCTTAGCTCTCAGACCGACAGTCTCTCTATACCCCCATCTTCCCCTGCACAGTCGGAAGGTCAAAGCCCTAGTTCTTGTCAGGTGCTGGTGGGTATTTTATTAATACTGAAGTCAGTCTCTATTAATGCTATGTGAGAAAATGCAAAAACTGCTTAGAATTATAGAAGATTCTAATGTAGCAGTTTTCAAAACATTTTTTAAAAAATTTAACTTTTTATTCTTAACTTTAACCACAAGAGGTCTCCAAAGGATTTTATATTTTATGAGTTAAGATTTTTTTTAAGATTATGAAGTCCTTCCCATTTATTTTTCCAGCTAGTTGTATTTATTTTGTATCATGTTTATATTCAGGACAAGTATTAGGCAAAGATGGTTGTCAGCCAAGTCAGCCACTCCTGAGTAGTGACAGTAGTGACAAACAGCTTTCCTCCAGTTGTTTGTCTTTGTATAGACTGCGTTTGTCAGATAGGCTCAGTCCTAGGATCCTGTTATCTTCTGTTTGTTGTCAAAATGTATAGAGAGAACCAAGAACAGTGGCTTTGAGGTTGCTTTAATTTAGAGATTTTCATGTTTATAGAACACAGTTTATAGTCGGAAGGCAGGCTGTGGAAAGCATTACATTATGTTATTAATAATTGTTACTAATATTACTAGTTTTCACATTGAATTTTGAGGCAAGCATGATGACCGTAGCAGGTGGTGCTCACTTCTGAGTTCATGGATATAGGAACATCCTGTGCACATAGCCAAGGAAGGCTTTGTAGAGGAGGTGGGCATGCATGGGACATTTGCAGCCAAGGAAGGCGTTGTGGAGGAGGTGGGCATGCATGGGACATTTGCAGTCAAGGAAGGCTCTGTGGAGGAGGTGGGCGTGCATGGGACATTTGCAGTCAAGGAAGGCTCTGTGGAGGAGGTGGGCATGCATGGGACATTTGCAGTCAAGGAAGGCTCTGTAGAGGAGGTGGGCATGCATGGGACATTTGCAGTCAAGGAAGGCTCTGTGGAAGAGGTGAGCATGCATGGGACATTTGCAGTCAAGGAAGGCTCTGTGGAAGAGGTGAGCATGCATGGGACATTTGCAGTCAAGGAAGGCTCTGTGGAGGAGGTGAGCATGCATGGGACATTTGCAGGACAGAAGACTGACTTGGTGGAAGAGAAGAGGGAAGTGCCCAGTGTGTGAAAAGAAATGATTCAATCTTGGGCACACAGCTGGAAAGATTAGAGAAGTATAAGAACAAGGGAGAGACGCTCCTGACCAGGGGAAACGTTCATCCTGAGAGTGAGGAAAAATTACAGGGTGTTAACCCAGAAATCCAGGGAAGAGGCATAGATTCTTAGTGAGAATCAGTGAGGTTTCTGGCAATTGTAGAGAAGAAGAGATGAGTTTACTGTCAGGTGAGACACTTGAATTAAGTGAAAAAGAATAATTCCTTAAGTGGGGGAAAACACGTAGTAGAAAGTAAGATGAAGGAGTTTGGAGGTGTCAGTAGTTGAAGTAGCAGGAAGAAAAGCATAAGGGAGAGTTTACTGTCACCAGAGCCAGGTCAAGGAGGTAGTGGAGCTGTGGCTGTCTGCTGCATGTGACACACTGACTCGCATGGGTTCGGTTGTTACAGGGTTGACTGAGATTATGTGACATTCGGGAAGAAGCCTGGACTAAGAAGTAGCCCTCAGTAGTTGAGATGACTTACTGAGGATCTGTGGAAGAATGCTTTTCAGTGTCCAGTGCCTTTAGCAGTCTGACTTTGAAATAAATGCTTGAATATTTCATTCATGTTTTTTATGCTGCAAATTTAAAGAGCATGTTGAAGTCTACTGGTATGTTTATTATTATTTTGACTGCAGAAGACCGAACATCATCTGTACTTCTTTAAACAAACTATTTTCGGAGGTGATTATTGTATCCTGAAGACATATCCCTCAAATGCCATTTACAGTGACAGAAGTTTGAAATAACCATCACAGCATTTCAACTTAGTCTTCTGTTAGTTTATGTGTTAGAGGCTGTTCAACACTTTGAGTTGTTGTACTTTGATTTTCAAGATTGTGATGGAAAATGTTTAATAGTGTTAGTGTCAAAATGAAGTTAGTTTTGAGTCTGTATAAAGTAGGTTTCAATTATGGTTAGTCCATGTTCTCCCTAATGTCATTATTCCCATATGACACTAATTAAAAAAACACCAAGCCAAGCTGGATGTGGTGATGCATGCCATTAATTCTAGCACTCAGGAGGGGAGACAGAGGAAGATGGATCCCTTACTACAGAACAAGTTCTGGGACAGCCAGGACTATACAGAGAAACTGTGTGTGTGTGTGTGTGTGTGGGTGGAGGGGGCCTTTTTGAAGGATAAGAGGGAAAAAGGGAACTTTTTTTCTCATTAAGCTGTTTAGTAATATGAAGTTATTACATATTTGAGGGTTCCAGGTTACTGATTGCATTGTTTTATCTAAGATTAATAAATCAGTCCCTTGGACTTAAATGATGCTATTTCAACATAATTTTTAGGTTTTAGGAGCCAATTAAAGGAGGGATGCCATATCAAGTGAGGGGTGCCACACAAGCACTGAGTGGATTATGGGAATGAATAGTAAACACTTAAGTGTGAGACGGGGCGGTGGTGGCGCACGCCTTTAATCCCAGCACTCGGGAGGCAGAGGCAGGCGGATCTCTGTGAGTTCGAGGCTAGCCTGGTCTACAGGGCGAGTTCCAGGAAAGGCCCAAAGCTACACAGAGAAACTCCGTCTCAAAAAACAAACAAACAAACAAACAAACAAACAAACAAACAAACCACTTAAGTGTGATGGAGGTGAGGCTGGGTGAGGTGAAGACAGGATGGAGGAAGGGAATGTCAGGCCCAGGCCAGCTGAGAAGTCAGCTGTGGGTGAAGAATGACCTGGCATAACCCTCCTGTTGGAGATGCTCAGTGCCAGGGAAGGAGGCTGGAGTGCCCTATCCAGGAGGGTGGGACTTTATTTTGATGTTTCTCAAGTTGGGCCTGCTGATTCCTGTCATGGCTGTTTGATTTTGTGTCAGAATTTGTTCTTCTACATTTTAAATAGCAATTAAAAATTAGAGAGGCAATACATTTGTTTTTCAATTGAAAAGAATGTCCCTTTAAAAAGGAAAATGCGGCCGGGCGGTGGTGGTGCATGCCTTTAATCTCAGCACTCGGGAGGCAGAGGCAGGTGGATCTCTATGAGTTCGAGGCCAGCCTGATGTACAGAGTGAGTTCCAGGAAAGGCGCAAAGCTACACAGAGAAACCCTGTCTCGGAAAGAAAAAAAAAAAAAAAAGAATGAAAAAAAGGAAAATGCAGCACTTGGGAGGTAGAGTCAGAGGCAGGTGGATCTCTGACTTCAGTGCCAGCCTGGTCTACAGAGTGAGTTTCAGGACAGTCAGGACTACATAGAGAAACCCTGTCTTGAAAAATCAAAAACCAAAAAAGGAAAATGATTTTGTTTACCTTCTCAATGTTATAGATCTTACCATTATAATATATGGCTTAAATATCTAACCCTAAAGTCTAGTGCTTTATGCCATTTCTCTAACAATAAGTCAAGAGTTGAGGATACAGAGAGGCACATGTATGAAACTAATGGCGTGTGAACAGTCATTTGTGGGAAGGAAGACGCTCTGCTTACGATGAACTTTCCCGTTCAAGTGGGGAGGTCTGGGTATTACTTTTTCCTTAAAAACCTCCCCCATTTCTGTAAATACCAGTTTCCGATTCACAGCAAGATCAAGAGGGAGTAATTTTCCACAAGCCTCTCCCTCGTTAGCCACATTCTCCAGAGCAAGACTAGGTTCTTCTCAGTTCAACGTTGTGTACTTTAGTGTAAAGACTCAATTCTTTTCAACCTTTTTTGTTTTTAAATATTTATTTTATTTTATTTTGCGAATGAGTGTTTTGCCTGTGTGTATGTATGCCCACCATCTGCATGTCTGGTGCCCAGGGTGCTCAGAAGAGGGTGTAGGATCCTCTGGAACTGGAGTTACGTATTTTGTGGGATATTTTGATCACACTCTGACACTCTGAGACTGACAATAAAGTTGACCTTTAATCGGGGGATGTAGTTACCAATTGGCCACTATGGTTAACTCTATTAACCATAGAGTTTTGGGCCCACCCAGATTAGGATAGAGAGACACAGAAGAAAATGGAGAGGGGCTTAGAAAGATTCATGAGCCTTTTCGATCTGGGAAGCGTAGAGAGGCAGGGTCAGCTGATCATTTCTCTGTTGCTCTGTGGATCTCTTAGGTTTCTAACCCTAATATCTGACTCCTGAGTTTTATTTAATAATAAAACAATAAAAATAATGTCTTCCAGGTGTGGTCATGAACCATCATGTGAGTGCTGGGAACTGAGCCCATGTTTTTTCAAGAGCAACAAGTGCTCTGAACCACTGAGCATCTCTCCAGCCCCTCATAGAATCTTTGGAGAATTTCATACATGAGTACTGTAATTACGTCAATTTCACTGCTGCGTTTCCCCCTCCATCTCCTCTTTCCTTCCAAATTTGTGTTCTCTTCACTCATTGCCTTTCCCAGCGGTCTTCCTTCTGTCCTTGCAGACTCTGATAGCAGCAGTGTCCAGCTCACGATTTTGTCCGTCTGTATTCCATGTTGTTCAGATTGGTTCCTCTCTGTTGTTCCCGCTTCACTGATGGCTTCCTGTCTTCTTCAGGCAGCTGAGCATTGAGTATTCTAGTTTGATTATTGTATTTCTCACTCTGAATTTTCTGTTTGGTTTCCTGTTATGTCTTTAATTTCTGTGCAGAAATTTTCTTACTTTGACCTTTTATCTTTTTCTTTGTTTCAGGCCTGTGTATAATTACTGGTAAAAACATTAATAATAGCAATAACTACTGTACTCTAGCCAAGGGCTACAGAAAAACCCGTGTTCTAACCTCCACCCACCCTAGGGCGGACTTAAGAGGAGGCTACAGTCTCATAGGCTGGAGAAGCTCCAAACCCCTTGCTGGGGTGGTGGGAGGAGGGTAAGAACCCGAGATGTGTGTGAGTGTGTCTGTGTGTGGACACACACGTGCCGTAGTGCACCTGTCAAGGTCGGAAGGTAACTACCGTGTGCATTCTGGGGATCGAACTCAGGTCACCAGGCTTGGCAGCAGGTGCCTTTGCCTGTTGAACCGTCTTGCCGTTTAAAAAAGCAGATTTCTCTGTTTTTGTCCATTTCAGACATATGTATAATGCGTTGTTTCCATAGTCATTCCTATCTCTCCCTCTCATCCCTCTCAACCTCCTCTGCTGCTGACCTTCCTTCCTCCCAACCAGGCCCTCTCCTACTTCAAAATGTCTGTTTTATGCAAGTCCTGTGTCCATAGCCACTTCTGCTGTGAGTTCATGATACGGCCTGGACAGCCACCAGTGATTCCGACATTGCTGCTGTCCTGCGTTTTTTGTTTAAATCTGGTTAGCGATCTTCCTGTTTCTTGGTGTGATGAGTGAGATTGGTAACTTGTGCTTTTCCTGATTGTGATGTGAGGATCCAGATCCTATTTAGACTGTCTGTCTTAGGACCTTTCAGATTCAGCCAGGTGGAGATCCACATGAATGTTCCCTCGAAGCCTCTGGGTGGGTATGAGTTCCAGTTCCTCATTCAGTCTCTGTGTCTTACAGGACGAGGGGCCTCGTCCCCAGTGAGAGGGATGTACAGGCTGCCAGTGTGTTCTCCGTTGCACCGTGGGGACTGAGGACTTGCTAGGGACGAACGTCTTACCCTCCTCTGAGCACCCCAAGCCTGTGAGACTGAAGCCTCTTCTTAAGTCCGCCCTGGGGTGGGTGGAGGTTGGAACATAGGTTTTCCTGTAGCCCTTGGCCAGAGTGCAGTAGTTACTGTCTGGAAGTGTTCTGTCTTCTCAAGCTGTCTTCCCCGGGTCCTCCTCTAGGGAGAGGAGTCAGCGTCTTTGCTTGTTCGTTTGGTTTGTGTTTGCTGGACCTTCTGCAGTGTGGGCTTCTCCAGCTCTGGTTGCGTGTTGTGAAGAGTAAAACGAGGGAGCTGACCATTGTGTCTCTGTTCAGCCTGAGTGTCCCAGGCGGCCTGTTTTCTGCCTGCCTTTGTCCTGGCTGTAACGTGCAGGGAGTTGGACTTTCAGGAGGAATAGAGGGAAGTACACTCATTCCTTCCCCCATGCTGAAGTCCTCTGGCCAAGATCATGATTGCTCTGTATCACTTGATTTCCTTGGCGTTATTTTAATATAATTGGATTATTAGTGCATTGATTATATTGCAGATATTTACTGCAGTAAAGTTGAGCTTTGTAGATGTGTGGATCTAATTAAAAGCCTCTGAAATTTTTTTGTAGTTCAAGTTGTAAAATATTTTGAAAAGCAGAGTCATCAGAACCATCCTAGTCTGATTCTCTGTGAGTTCACAGCAGGGGTCTGCAGAAAGCACTGGAAAGATTTTTGCCAGCCCTCCTTCTAGTGACTAGTATGAGACCAGGCCCCATCATCTTCTCGAACACTTTATCCTTTCTTGTTATTGCACACAAAAACTGAGTGTCAGTTAACATATCGGAAGGAACCTCAGTAGCAGCTGGCCCCGGAACCCAGAAAGGGGGGTTGTCATGTACAGAGTGTGGGGCTGAAGGAAATGGCTTGGCACAGGGAAGGTGCTGGCTGAGTAACCGGCCACTCCAGAGAGCTTCCACACTGCACCTGGCTTACTTACCTGAGAGCATTTTAAGTGACTCACTTTTTTTTTTTTTTACTTCCATAGTTAAATATTTACTAAATCTATATTTAAAACATCCAATTAGTGAAGCAAATCTGTAATTTCATAAATGTTTCTGGTGTTGAAAGTGTCTTAAGTTGGTATTGAGTTGATTTGGCAAGAATGATCAGGCTGTAGTAACATACTTCTCTGACAGAGATGGGGAGGTGATGCCGGAGGAAGGTGTGAGCACTTAGGACAGTGCCAGATTCACCTGCTGCTCCTTAGATTCACTAACTTGAATTGAACCGGTATAAACGGGATCATTATTTGAATGCTAAAACAAAGCCAGGTATAGTTAAAGGGAAATATAAATGATGAGTCTGAGGCCCAGACCAGGCACTTAAGCTCTCAAAGGTGGGCCAGTCTCCATTTTTCCTAACTGGCTTGCCTTTCTTATTAGGATATTTTATTTCACCATCTAGATAACTTTATTAATTTAGGTCTCTAGCAGTAAACCTTAATGAAACATCCTTTTCTTATGTCTAAAAAAAATCTTGATATTGATATGTTTCCAGTAATTCTCAAATTATTGATTCATCCTCTGAGCTCCACATTATTAAATATTCATTCATTTGTTCATTGTTAAAATTATTCACTGAGTATCTGCTGTGTACCCAGTTTGCTATTAGGTGATAAAGGTACATAAAAGAGGAAGAATTTTCTCTTCCAGCTTCCAGAGAGGAGTTGGTCAGGGGACCAAACAGTGATGGAAATGCCTGTGGTGGGTCTTAAAGAAGACTACTCCTAGCCTGATGTGCTAGGAGTAATGTATCCAGCATTTGGGAGGGAGGGAGACTGAGGCAGGAGGTTCTTGAGTGTGAGGCCAACTTGGGCTACATTAGATAACCACCAAAAGGACAGCTTGGAAACATGAAGGGGTCAGCTTCCCAGGGGAGGGTCAGTACCTGATGTAGCAAGGGCGTCTGTCAGCTGGGAAGATGGAGGTTTTCTTTGGGGGTGAAGCTAGTTTGGTGGTCGGTTCTGAAGGAGCAAGGGAGGCTGAGGCAGGAGAGAGCTGTGCTTTGGAGAGGAAAGGTGTGCAGAGTGAAAAAGAACGGAGAGAAAGGGGACCACACAGGGCTGGGGGAGAGTGCTTTTTCATGAAAACAGTAGATGAGGTGGCCGGGGACAGGAGCACCTTCATAATGACCTTTCTTTTTCAGTTTTTCTCTTCTTTTTTTGGTACTGGAGGTTTAACTGAAGGACCTTGTATGTACTAGACCATCGGGCCATGTTTAGCCCCAAATGATCATCAGTGTTCCCAGATTCTATCAAAGTAACACACACACACACACATACACACACACACACACACACACACACACACACACACACACACACACGTGAATGGTTAAATGAGTTACATTTTTTTTTTTTTTTCCGAGACAGGGTTTCTCTGTGTAGCTTTGCGCCTTTCCTGGAACTCTCTTGGTAGCTCAGGCTGGCCTCGAACTCACAGAGATCCGCCTGCCTCTGCCTCCCGAGTGCTGGGATTAAATGAGTTACATTTTTAAATAAACAAAATAATTGTCATCTATTTTTATTTTTTTAGAAAACTGGTTTGGGCCTTATAAACATAGGGATACTGTCAGAGAAGCCTAGAATTATGTTTCTGATTCTCACCAACTACTTTCTGGAGGAGTGTATTGATTTCTGTCATTTTTGTTTTATTATTTTTATTTAAATTAAGAAATGTGACTTTAAATTACTTTAAACATCTTGGCATTTCTTTGGATACCCCCTTGTAGGAACCATTCATGGAGGTAATTATGAATATGTTAAATAGCAGAAATAAGTCTTGCACACAGTGGGAAAATGCAGGTTTCTAGGAAAATATTTAAAGAGGAATGTTCCTGAACTCTTGGTCTTCCTGCCTCCGACAAGTCTGAGATTATGGGCATGGGCCTCAGGCTCAGGAAATATTCTTTATTTTATTTTATTTTTATTTTATAAACATTGGTGTTTTGCCTGCATGTATGTCTGGGTGAGGGTGTTGGGTCCTCAGGAAATATTCTTAATGTAAAAAAAAAATCTATTTCTTTGAAAACATTATATTAATCTTTAGCTCTGTGTGTTGGTATATGTCTATAATCGCAGTTCTCAGGGTGTTGAGGATTGCACGTCCAAGCCAGCCTGGTTTTGTAGCAAGACACCATCTCAAATCATATATTACATATTGTATATTATATATATTTTACACATTCCATCCCGGGTCGAAGTGCTGTCATGTTGTCAATAGTTTTCTTGTTACCGATTCTTTCTGTATGCCCGGTTGGCACCTTAGCGAGTGTGCTTAGCTTATAGACTATGAAGACCCATATTTTAAAATAGGATAACGTGAAGGTACTAGATAACTGTGAGAGGGTTTGGTAAAGGGTTTAGTTAAGTAGTGAGCATCTTTCCTTGAGCTCCTCAGGAGTGTATCAACCTGAAGAGAATATGTGGGTTGTACCTGCAGTAAGTTTACTGACAGTAGCCGAACAAGAAGAAACAGCATCTGATGTCTGGAATGGACTTGGCTTTGGGGGTGGCCGCAGGGAGCCCCAGGGGAGGCTGCACTGCCTGAGCAGACATTTCAGAAGTAATTGAGTGAGGAGGCAACATTTGTTTCGCTGACTCAGCTTTGATTTTTGTAAATACACCTGTTCATATGGGGTCCAGGGTTTAATTGTACAAAGTCTCCTCATTAACTGAATACTTCTTTCCTCGGGGTTTTCCTCAGAGGGCTGTACTGTACAATTTTAATATCCTAGTACTATCTTTCCCCCCATGTTACAGAGTTTTATTTATATCTGATTTGTGAAAACATTAAAATTATTATTTTATGCGTATGGATGTTTTGCTAGCATGTACACTTGTACACCATGTCTGCACATAGTGCCTGTGGAAGCCAAAAGAGGACATTGGATCCCCCAGAACTAAAGTTACAGACAGTGTGAACCACCATATTGGTGCTGGGAATTGAACCTGGGTGCTCTGGAAGAACAGGTAGTGCTTTTAACCACTGAACCATCTCTCCAGCCCCTGCAAAAACGTTTTTATTTTTTAGAAACTAGTCATGATTCAGTAGTAGAGCTTTTAAATTGTCTGTGATTATCACCTTAAAAAATAAGTCCTCTAACAAATACCAAAAGAGCTTTTATTATTTCAGGCGGAGGCAAGGAGACAGTGTGCATTGCAGGGTGAACTCTGTTTTGTTTTGTTGACTGTAAACACACTTCTTTCTCCTGGGCTGGTTCCACTCCCTGTTAGCAGCAGGTATCCCATGACTCTGGCGTCTCTAACATCTTCATTCTCCAAAGCAATCCAGGCTTCAACTTTACAGCTTCATGCAATGGCTTCTCTGGGCCTCCATTCAGGGACAACCCTGACACTTGCCTAACCTCAGTGGTTTTCCTTAGTCATGGAGGCAAATTCCATAACCCATTTCTTCTATTCTTATCTCTAAAGCCAGAACCATGTGACTGAAGCTGCCAAGTTCTACTGTTTACTGGGGCTGGAATATGGTCCTCTCATTCAGTTACGTCTTCCCCAGTTTTCTGTCCTTCACTGCCTAAGCTTAGCTGTCCTGAAACTTGCTCTGTGGACTAGGATGGCCTCAAACTCAGAAATCCACCATTCTCTGCCTTCTGAGTGCTGGGATTAAAGGCGTGCGCCACCACACCTGGCTCTAAGCTTCTCTTTAGTTCCTTTTCAAAAGTTGGAATTTAGCTGGGTGGGTCTTGCTCTGAGGTCACCACTCCCTTTATTCCATCTCTTAATCTGTTTATCTCCTGAACACAGGACTTAGCTCTATTCCATTTCCTGGTGCTCTTTTTCTCCTCAAAATTTACCTTTTATAATTTACCCTGCTCAGCTTACTCCTTTTCATTATAAATCTTCATTAGAATTACCACTAAAGGGGCTGGAGAGATGGCTCAAAGGTTAAGAGCACTGACTCCTCTTTCAGAGAGATCCTGAGTTCAATTCCCAGCAACCACATGGTGGTTCACAACCATCTGTAATGAGATCTGGTGCCCTCTTCTGGCCTGCAGTCATACATGCTCTATATATAATAAATCTTAAAAAAAAAAATTACCACTAAAAACCACAGGACAGAGTCTATTTTAGGCAGTTTTGAGATCTCCCCTGCCATTGGAATAATCCTCAATTTAATGCTTTTTTTTTTAAAAAAAAGATTTATTTTATTTTTATTTTATGTGTGTGTTTTACCTGAATATATGGAGTCAGATAACCTGGCACTGGAGTTATAGATGGTTGTGAGCCACCATGTGGGTGCTGGGAACTGAACCTGGGTCCCCTGGAAGAGCAGCCAATGCTCTCAACCACTGAGCCATCTCTCCAGCCCCTAATTTAATGCTTTTAAATATTAATTTATGCAAAAAGACTAAAATGATCCCTTTGAGTTTGATTTGCTGGTCCATTGCTTATATAAATGACCCTAAGGCCATCCCTAAGGCCAGGCACACTTCCCTCAGCCTGATTCCTTTTCCTTTTCCCTGAGATCTAGGCACCAGATCACGCTGTAATCTACATACACTACCATGTACACTGAAGGACAGCACATGCAGGCATTTGAGCAGAGGGCTGCAGAGTGCTTGTGCTTGTTCAGAGCAGTCTCCTCATTTATTAGCAGTGAATTTTCACTTCTGTGAAGCCCAGTCCTCATTCAGAAACAAGTGGCTTGTTTGGTTTTGAATCATCCATTATTCCATAGGGTTGCGGTGAGTGTAAATGTTTGATGCCTCTGTGGACTTAAGACAGTGCCTGGAACACAGCCACGTTTATTTGTGTTTTTAGTGTTCCGAAGCTGTTTAGCCTTTGCACTGAATTTTTGCTGCATTTGTTTCTTTCAGTCCTGGGCATCCTAACCATCTCATTGCTCTCCAGGTGCTGTCCTATAAATGCAGCCAGGGGTCTAAGTGTGCTGTCCTTCAGAGCACCTATAGCTGATAAAAGATGCTGTGGCATGAGGTTTGCGTCTGTGATGCAGGTAGATCCGACATCCACAAGGCCAGTGACATCTTCTCTGACAAGGCCACACCCCCTAACCCTTTCCAAACAGTTCCACCAATTGGGGATCAAGTATTCAAATATATGTGTCTGTAGGGGCCATTCTCATTCAAAGCACCACACCTGGGTTGCTGGGCCTCATCACGCAGTTTATAGAAGCTTGCTAGAATTGATGTATTTCTAGGAACTTATATCAGGTTGCTTCAGTGTTAGCATCAAATTAGCTATGGTAAGTGGGAGTATTAGCAGTTTGGAAACGGGCAGATCCGTAAGATTCATCTTGGCCGGGCGGTGGTGGCGCACGCCTTTAATCCCAGCACTCGGGAGGCAGAGCCAGGCGGATCTCTGTGAGTTTGAGGCCAGCCTGGTCTCCAAAGCGAGTTCCAGGAAAGGCGCAAAGCTACACAGAGAAACCCTGTCTCGAAAAACCAAAAAAAAAAAAAAAAAAAAAAAAGATTCATCTTGGCTTCCTTGATATGGTAGTGATTTGTAAGTCCATGTCTGAGTAGGTGTTGCCCTTCCAGTGGGTGTACTAGTTGATGGGATTGCTATGACACAGCAGAGCTGGCTAGGTGCCTGAGCAGCAGAACTTTTTGTTTCACACATCTGGAGGCTGTAAGTCCCAAGTCAGTGTGGTAGCAGTATTGCTTCTTCTGGGGCCACGAAGGAAGGGTCCGTTCTCGGTTGTCTATTTAGCTGTAGACAGTCTACGTCTTCTGTGTCTTTCCTTATCATCTGCCTCTGTGCTGTGTTGTGTACAGATTTCTGGTGGTGGTTTAAATACTGGAGCAGGGCCTACTCTAATGTAACTTGGTTACCTGTGTGAAGATTCTGTCTTAGGTAAGGTCACATTCTAAGGTGGGAGAATTTCCACATATGAATTCTTGAGGTCACAGTTCAACCTGTAACCCATGTATGCATGTGTGTACATATATTATTAATTGTTCTATGAATTCCAGATAATCTGTTAGTTTTTTTTGAAATTGCTCTTGGGTTAATATCAGAATTAGGATTTCTGGAGGAAAACATTGATTTAGAGAAGTATTTTAGGCTGCCCAAATGGGTTTGTTACTGAACTTCTGGACTCAAGGCATATCGTGTGAGTGAAATGGCCTTGTATTGTTTTGCTGAGAAAATACTTTTAACACATGAAGACATTTATGAAATGATTGTCTAACTACCTGAGACTCTTTCACTGTTATGTCTCTTCACTGCCTAGCTATTGGCCGTTCAGCTCCTTATTAGAGCATCCGGTGTTTTTAGACAGGCACAGTAACACAGCTTCACAGAGTTAAACTAATGCAACATAAAAGAATGCAAGACATCTTTGCATCATTAAACAAATGTGCCACAGCATAAACAAATGTATCATCTTAAGATAACATTCCACAACAGCACAGCTTGGCTGGCGGTCCTCTTTTGCTCTTCCTCCTCCTCCTCCTCTCTTCTCTCATGGTCTGGTTTAGTCTGCCTGCCATGTTCCGCCGGTGTTCCTCCCTCTGCCTGCCTTCCCCCTTACGTCTGCAATAAAACTCTTTCTCCATCCTTTCGGAGTAGTGATGTCCTCTTCCTCCTCCTTTTATTTCATTTTTCTCGTTTAGTGTCCACCTGCTTCTCGGCCCAGCAGAAGGCTCCAGTTTGTTTGAAAAGCCCACATTTCCTAACAGGTTATTGACAGACCTCAGTTGAGGATGAGTTTGTTGGCTGACATGTAAAAGCTTGAAGGTGGGCTGCAGTCGGGCGTGGCTGCACATGGGGTGTTCTCTTCCTCTTCTCCTTTTGTCTCTTTTCATAGTCCACAAGGTGTCAGGGTGGCTCCAGTTACTCTGTCATCTGCCATCTAAGTTCAAGTCCAGCAGTGGGAAGCGAGCTCTTCAGAGCTTGTGTAAACTGAGGCACGACTGTTGTAAACTAGGTGCTGTGCTTAGTGTCAGCAGCTTGCTGGAGCTCATGTCATCACCGGCCGCCAGATGCAGCATGTTGCCACTGTCACAACTTGTAGCAACACATACCCTCTCTTAAAAGTCCCTCTGGACATCACGGCTGTCTCTCCGTTCCCTCACTCTCATTCTCTCTGTCTTTCTGTCTGTCTGTCTTTCTGTCTGTCTGTCTCTCATGTCCCCACGCCTACACAGCCTTTCGCTCTCCCCCTTCCCCAATAAACCTCTTGTTAGATCTGTTGCATGGCACGATCTCTTAGTGGCACACCTTGGCCCCGGCTTCCAAAGGTACCCTCTCACAGCTTTATCCTAATAATGACTGCTCTAAGGTTTGGTTGAGGGGAAGGTTTTTAGTTCAGATATGAGGAAGAGTACAGCCGGAGGCATCTGGAAGAGTCCAGAGCAGAGTGAGAAAGCAGTAAACTGGACACGGGCAGCAGACTAGACCAAACCATGAATGTGGGGAAGGTAGGCAGCAGGATAGGAAGGCCAAGAGAGTCCTGGCGAAGGAGACCAAGAGAGAGGAACAGGCCAGAGGGGACCAAGAGGAAAGACAGAGAGAGAGAGAGAGCGCATAGCTGGGAGAGCAAGGAATAGCTGAGTTTTAAGGGAAGGAGAAGCTGGGGGAGGGAAGCCCATGAGATTGAGCTACAGTAGGGGGCAGGGTGAGAAGAGCTGAGGAGAGCCTCAGGTAGTTGTGATACTGAGGAAGCCTGGAAGCCAGCTTGTGCTTTGGGATGCTGATCACCACTGACAGACATTGAGTTTCTTTTGAACTTGACCCAGCTCACACTAAATTCTGCTCTCTCCTCTCTCCTCTCTCTCTCTCTCTCTCTCTCTCTCTCTCTCTCTCTCTCTCTCTCTCTCTCTCTCCCCCCCCCCCCCCACCCAAGGCCTGAGGTCCTCCTTCTTTTTCCCTGGGTCACCAGTTTTATTTTTGTATTTTGTAAGTTTCACATTCCAGTAGCTGCTTTTATAAAGTGACTCTTGGATTTAGAAATGCCTTTTGTTCTGACTTCTGCTTTCCGGACAATAAAATATACCCTATGCTTTCTTTTTATTTGCATTTATTGAGTAGGGTCACTTGGACAGTTGCTTCCTTCATCATTTTATTTTTTTAACCTTTTGAATTATTTTTCTTTCCTTTTTATTAATGAACTTTTCCGTAGCATAGAAAATAGTGAGTTTCAGTGTGCTGATGTTCATGGCTTCACCCAGCACCTCCCCCTCCCCACACTGCCCTTTGCCTTTGTGTCTTACTCAATTTCTTTTTTTTTTTTTTTTTTTTGGTTTTTTTGAGACAGGGTTTCTCTGTGTAGCTTTGCGCCTTTCCTGGGACTCACTTGGTAGTCCAGGCTGGCCTCGAACTCACAGAGATCCGCCTGGCTCTGCCTCCCGAGTGCTGGGATTAAAGGCGTGCGCCACCACTGCCCAGCGTTACTCAATTTCTTTTGAGTGTTTTCCCTTTATCATCCAAATGGAGTTTAACTTTATTTTAATAGGTAAGCTTGTTTTATTAATCCTGCTATGTCCCATTTGATGTTCATTTGTTATATTTTGTGTGATCTTTTTCTATTTTTGTAACTTTTAAAGTATTTCAATGTGATTCATTTCCTTTGCTGTTTTTGTAGGATTTCTCCTCTCCCACCCCCCATATTCTTGTTTTAACAATTGTTAAAATTACGACTTCAAACAATGCCCTTAGTCTTCTCGGAAAGAGATTATAGTTCCCTGTTATGAGGAATGATGCCATTGGTGGATGTCATGCTAATTCAAATAGAGTGGTGTGATACCCATGCTACATTGTCTGTCTTTAAAAGTCTAGTTTCTTCCATGAGAGGAGAGAAGTAGTTACTCAGCTAGGAAGCTTGGAACTCAGTCAGTATTATTACAAATATGTTTTCCCAGGGTACACTGTGAGCTTCACAAGGGTCTTTTGTCTATTATTATTATTATTATTATTATTATTTTTTTTTTTTTGAGACAAGGTTTCTCTAAGTAGCCTTGGCTGTCCCGGAACTAGCTCTGTAGTCAAGGGTGGTCTCGAACTCACAGAGATCCACCTGCCTCTGCCTCCCAAGGTCTAGCTAGGTTTAAAGGCGTGTGCCACCACCACCCAGCAAAACATTGATTTCTAAAATCAGCAGTGACTGTAAAATTGGCAAGCTGCCTTTTGTTTTGTTTTGTTTTTCTCAACTGAAAGTTCTAAGTGGTCTGTTACTTGACCCCAGAGTCACTAAGGTCATGTAAGAGACATCAGTGAATCCGAGGAAGGTGTCCTGTTTGAGTGGGGCTCTATATTTGTAGAGTTTTACTGCCGTTTAATCTGTCAAGTTGGCAGTTCGTATGTGAAGAGAGAGAAGTTACACGTTAGAAGTACAGTTTGAGAGCCCTGTGCACGGTGGCTCTGTGACCTAGCCCGCTGTCCCTCTGCTGCCCTTGTCATCAGGCACAGAAGGGGTTGCCAGCCCCCATGCCAGGAGGTGACTACTGTCTATCCAGCCTCTTCCTTCTGAGGTCAGGGTCACCCACGGCTTCTGTAAGTGTGACGAAGAGAATGTGTCTGTGTAATTGTTTAGACCCGTGCCAGTTAAATGACATCACTGGATTTCTTAATTTGTCTGGTGTACGATGCTTACTCAGGCCTTTCATGGAGCAGCTGTATACATATTGCACCTGTTTGGAGACGATTTCTGTTTCCAGTTTGAACTCCAGTTCTCTGACGGCTGCATCCCCAGGCTGCAGTTTCTGTGTGACTTGACGAAGAAACCTATTAAAATAAACACAGGGCTTCAGAAAGCTAAAGGCGGAACTACCATGTACAGTTGCACCCTCCTGGGTCCATCCCCAGAGGAGTTTGAGTCAGAATACTACAGAAATAACCATGTATCCGTGTTTATTACAGCAGTATGTATAATAGCCAAATTAGGGGTAAGCCTAATGCCCAATAGGTATCAAAGGTGATGTACACACACACACACACACACACACACACACACTGGACTTTTATTCAGCTATAAAATTAATGAATGAGTGAAATTATATAATCGTAAGAAAATGAATGGAACTAGAGGTCGTTATAGTAAACAGAATAAACCAGACTCAGATGAGTAATCCGTGTTTTCTCTCCTTACCTGGGACTCAGGTCTCACACACTCAGATAGATAGAAGGACTATTTAGGAAGAGTGGAATTAGCAGGAGTTGGAGAGAGGGCAGGCGAGGATGATGGCTTCCTAAAAATGTTAAGAAGCCTGCCATTTTTGTTCAGTGCCCTTGATTGCTCCTTATCTAGGGGTGGGGCCTTGGGAAATTCCCCATCCACACTGGCGGTGATATTATGCAGGTCTTGTTTAGGCAGCCACATTGCTGAGATTTCATGGGTGCACGTCACTGTCTGAAAGACACTGTCTAGCAACAGGAGTCCTTGCCTCTGCCTCTTACAGTCTTTCCTCCCCCCTCTTCTGTGGTGTTTCCTGAGCCTTACTGGAGTTTTCAGAACACAGACAAAAACAAAACAAAACGACAACAAAAAGCAGACAAATGCTTTGTGAGATTCTAACAAGAACAGGCTGCAGGCCAGTCCCTGATAGTCTGCATTTCTGTTGGCAGTCTGGTCTCTGGAGCTCCGGGCTGATGCCCACTGACTTCTGCTTGTAGCACTGTAGGGCTTCTCTGGCCCACAACTCCAAGCTCTTCAACCTTGTTCTTCCCACAGTTGTTCAGGCCTTTGAGCTACATGGGCAGACTTGTCACTGCAGAGGCCCCATTTTCTCTGTTAGCTACTTTTCTCATCACTGTGGCAGACTGTCTGACCGAAACCATGTAAGGAACGGTTCCTTGTGGTCACAGTTACGAGACACTGTCCATCATACCTGAGAAAACATGGAGACTGGGGAAGCTGGTTACTTCCTGTTAACAGGAAGCAGAGACCTGAGTAGGAAGTGGGCTGGGCCTGCTTTCAGCACCCCACTTCCTCCAGCAAGGCTCCACTTCCTAGAAGTTCCACAACCTGGGCAGACAGCACCACCAGCTTGGGATCACATGTTTAGGAGGACTCCGTGGGTAGGAACATTTGATGCTCTCGGCCGAGGAACCAGGTTCGGGTCCCAGCAGTCACAGGACAGCTTTATATCCTCTGTAAACTGCAGTTCTAGTTGATTTGATGCCCTCTTCGGCCTCCATGGGCGCTGCATGCTTGTGATGCATGTGATGGTTATGATAAACGGCACTGGTGATGCCAGTGCTGGTTACGGGCGGAAAAGTCATGGGGCCACGGCCACGACTACCAGAGTTACAAAGAGCTTTATTAGAAAGAAAGAGGGGATAGGAGGGAGGAGCCAGGCCTGGAGAGAAAGGAAGATGGCGGGAGCAGAGAGAGAGTGTGGGGGTCCACGTCTGGCTTTTTAAGGCGGGGATTGTGTGACCATGAGGCGGGTACATAGTCTCCAGCGCCTGCTGATGATGTAAGACGTAAGACACAGGACCCCAAGCTGCACATGTACAGAATCCTAACAGCATGTATATACAAGCAGGTAAAACACCCATACATATAACAACACAAAGCAACCGAGCCTGTGGTGGGCACTAACAACAGGCTCCTCTGCCCTCCTCCTGAGTCTGCCTTAGCATCCTGGGCTATGAAACCTGCGACTGTGCGCCACAGTCACGTGATTCTGAAACACTGCTGCAGATCACAGTTTGAGGAAATGAGGATTGACACTTCATGAGAGACAGTTTTATCACCACTTAATCTCTAAAAAAATGCATTTGTCAGCATCGAGGCATGTTACCTGAGGGGGAAAAAAAAAGAGGAAATCTTATGGAAATCAAATTTGACACGTTTCTGGTAGGATGTTGCTCCTGTAGGCAGTTTCAACTTTTCTCAGAGAAAGTGCTCTGGACTTACTGTACTCACACCTGAGGAATCTGGGAACATACGGAAGTGAGACTTTGTAAGGAACCAGTCTGAGAACAGAATGTTTGCAGGAGGATGTTTAATGCACATATGGCCAGATGATGGGCTGAACATTCTTCTCATGCTTCAGGAGAGCCTTGAGGATAACTGACAAGTCCATTTTTATCAAATTTAATGGGTTTCTAAATCCTTATCTGCTTACCAAACAAAGCCCTAATTAGAGCAGTGATTAGTGAGCAGATGCCTCGCCTCCCTCCGAGCCTTGTCTGAAACACTGAGCTCACGGAAGGTCATTCACCGCTTCTCCAGTTGGCAAATAATAACGGCTGCTGTTTCTGAAAGGCTGGCTAGGCGTCAGGAGAGTCTAGAGCAGCGGTTCTCAACCTTCCTAGTGCTGAGACCCTTTCATACAGTTCCTCATGCTGTGGTGACCCCCAACCATCCAATTATTTTGTTGCTACTTTTTAACTGTAATTTTGCTACTGTTCTGAATCATAATATAAACATCTGATATGCACAATATCTGATATGTTGCCTCCAGAGGGGTCACAACCCACACTGGTCTACAGGAAGAAATTGATGAGTGTTAGGCAGCTATGCTCTCCAGTGGAGTAAGATAGAAGAAACCCTTCTTCAGCACCTGAGATGGAGAAAATCTCCCTTCCATTTCTGAGTCACCTTAGACCTGTCTGGGCCAGTAGGCGAACTGAGAAAGCTTTCCCGTTAGGTGCTCTGGAAAACCCAGGCCACTTGTTTTTAAAACGGGGATGATGCTGCCAACCTGGGGGTGTGGCTCTGCAGGCCGTCCTGGTCTGTTCACTTGTGCCTTTACTCAGCAGTACTGGAAGAATCGAGTCCCTGTTCCAGATCGCTAGGACAGCGGTAATCAAACAGACAAAGGTCCCTGTCCTCATGGACTCCAGTGAGGAATGCCATCTTACACAGGCCATTCAGAGTGATCTCTCTCACAAGATGACTTTGAAAGCCTGAAACTGAGGATGTCATATAGCGATCTGGGAGAGGAATTTGGGCACAGGGAAGGCTGGTGCAAAGCCCTTGGGTCAGACCTGATCTATGGTGTTTTAAGGCTAGCACAAAGGTGAGTGTGGTTAGAAGAGAGAGGATGAGGTTGGACAGGGCTGGGGCAGATCATGTAAAAAGGGTTCTTTGGGGGCTGGACCGATGGCTCAGCTCTTGGAGTCAAGACTCACAACCAAAACAGACAATATTTTTAGGGCTGCAAGATTGCTCAGTGGGTAGAGGTGTTTGCCACCAAGCCTGATGACCTGAGTTCGATCCCAGGAACCTATATGGTGGAGAGAACTGATTTCTTCAAGTTGTCCTCTGACCTCCACATGCATGCTGTGGCATGGGCTCACACACACACACACACACACACACACACACACACACACACACACACACGCATTAAGTAAATAATAGATCATTTCAAAAGGGACTTTGAAACATTTTTACTATTAGTTTTCTATTAAACCTCCTTTAAATACTAAGCCCTTTAGGGGAAGGGGGTCTTATGTGCCTTGTTAGAGAATTTTGGTGTGCTACATGGAAGTTCTGCACTGTGTCCCTCTCCCCAGGACTAAGGAGCTGGGGTGCTACATGGAAATTCTGCACTGTGTCCCTCTCCCCAGGACTAAGGAGCTGGGGTGCTACATGGAAGTTCTGCACTGTGTCCCTCCGCTTAGGACTAAGGAGCTGGGGTGCTACATGGAAGTTCTGCACTGTGTCCCTCCTCCTAGGACTAAGGAGCTGGGGCGCTACATGGAAGTTCTGCACTGTGTCCCTCCCCCCAGGACTAAGGAGCTGGGGTGCTACATGGAAGTTCTGCACTGTGTCCCTCCCCCCAGGACTAAGGAACCACTGAAAGAGTGAGAAGGAAAGTGCAGCCTTCTCAGGTTTAGCTTGGCATTAGCAGTGAGCCTCGGGGCTTCAGATGCCACCTGGCAGGGATCTGTAGATGGGGCACATGCATAGCGTGGCATATGCATACTATGTGTGGAGGGCCGAGGACAATGTACAGGAGTCAGTTTTCTCCTTCTAGCATGTGGGTCTTGGGGATGGAACCCAGGTCTTGGCTTGGTGTGGGAAGCGCTTTTAGCTGCTAAATTGTTGGCCTTATTTATTTATTTCACATATTATTTATTTATATGGGGGATTAAGCCCCGAGCCTGGGCTAACTATCCAAAGGCTGTATACTGAGTTGTATTCCCAGGTTTTGTTGAATATTCACTACAAATTAAATGTATTTTTAACATTTTTGTCTTTTGGTACAGAACACAGGCCGGTCTTGAACTTAGGTGGTGGCCCAGGTTGGCCTTAGACCCACACAGTCCTGTGTCTCTGATCTAAGTACAGGTATTAAGGGTATGCACCACCATGCCTGGCTTGTTGAGTGCTCTTGAATGCCATCATTTTACTATTCATTATGAGCCAGAAGAGCAGCTGGTGCAAATAATTATTTCAAAGCGTTATTTAAACCATTTTGATTAATGAAGAAGGATAAGTGTTTATCTTTATTGCACACTTACTTTCAACCGTTTCCCGTATATTTTCCCCATATTGCACTCTTCAGTGAATTTTTGTATTTTTGTATTTTTTTTTCGAGACAGGGTTTCTCTCTGTAATTTTGGTGCGTGGGTTAGATTTTGCTCTGTAGACCAGGCTGGCCTTGAACTCACAGAGATCCGCCTGGCTCTGCCTCTGGAGTGCTGGGATTAAGGAAAGTCGTGTGCCACCACCACTGCCCAGCCTCAGTGAATTTTTAGTTAGGGATATTTTTCTGTGTGATTAATTTCTGATTTAAAATTATTAATTTTAAAAATAACTTGTTTAATGAAATTCTCCAGTGGAAGCTGTTCTGGATCATCTTATGTCTAATTTCTCATACCAAGTTTGATACCTGAACCCCCCTCCTTTTTTTTTTTTTTGAGAATTTTTTTATTGAAGTCAGAGAAATTCACAACCCATAAGTGTGGAGTATAAGGGATTTCCCCAAAGCCAACACACCATATAAACGGCACCCAGACCAAGAAATGGACTATGATGAGTCACTGGACGCCTTCTTTATGACTCCTGTTACTGTCTTCCTTAAAACATTCTGCATATAAATTAATTTAGTATGCTTTGAATTTCTTTACATGGAGTTTTATGGTGTATATACTGTTTTCTGACTGATAACTCTCCCCATTGCTGAATGGACACATATAAATTATATTCACTCAACTGGGCTGCCTGTCTTGTATGTATTTCTATTCTGGTTATTTGTGGTAGCTGTTGCCTCTTTTTCTTCAGCTTGGATATTTGACCCTAGTAAAGGATCATTTCCATGAGTCAAATCCTCAGTGTGGTCTAGTTGATCAGCACTTGGCTTTGTGGAACATATTTCTTGTATTCTAACTCTGTGCCTATCCTCAACTTATAAGTACATTACCGTTTATTTCTTATGGATATACGTTCATATATATACTATATATATAGCTATACTAATTTCCATTCCATATTTTAAATAACAATTGAGTTGAACTTTACATATGGTGTGAAATTGATCTTACTCTCTTCCATGTGAATGTTCAGTTGACCGTGTGTTGAAGGGACTGTCTCCTTCATGAGTATGGTGTGAAATTGGTCTCACTTCCTTCCATGTGAATGTCCAGTTGACCGTGTGTTGAAGGGACTTTCTCCTCCTACTTGAGTGTAGTTCTGTCTTTGGCACAAATCAAGCTGCTGTGTGGAGGAGTCTTTAATTCATCCATACCCTTGGCATTACTGACATGCTTCCCCCCCCCCCCCCCCCCCGATGGCCAGCCTGTGCATTTGAAGATGAGCAGCAGCATTCTAGTCTATGTACAGGCCAGTAGCAGCCCCACTTGTGAGTACCCAAGTGTTCTCTATAGACAGTACTGCCACTGCCTCTGACATTAAAACCTCCCATGTTTATAGTTATTTGGTAGCTCTAGGCAGCCACTTACCTACTTTGTGTCAATACATGTGCCTATTTTGGACCTATTGCCTGAAATCAAACAACATGTAGTCTTTTGTGACTAGCTTTCAAAAATTGGCTTTTTAAATTTAGCATACAAAATAATGAATAATGGATTGTATTATGGCATTTTCATACATCCTTTGTTCTTATTTATGCCCCTCCCTCTCCACTGCTCTGTCCTCCTGTCCTCTCTCCCTGATCCTTTCCCTATGACCCTATAGGCCCTCTTCTGCTGTCAGAGCACATGTATCCCATCACCTCCTTTTCTTTTTCCTTCTCCCCCAACTCTGAAAATCTCTCCAGACCTTGTCATTCTGGCTCATGACCTATATGCACACATGCAAGTACACACACACACACACACACACACACACACGAATTTTCCTATGATAGAAGCATGTAGTGCTTGTCTTTCTGAGTCTGGCTTATTTTGCTTGGCATGATAATATCCAGTTGCATCCATTTTCTGTCAAATGTCATGATTTCATTTTTCGTGACAGTTGACTAAAATCCCATGATGTATACCGACCACGATTCCTTTATCCATTCATCTGTTGATAAGCATCCAGGCCAGCCTCCTTTCTAACTCCCATGAACATTGAAGCAGTAGACACACGTGTGCAGGTATTTCTGTGGTAGGACTGCGAGTCTCCAGATATACCCAGGAGTGGTATAGTAAGTATATGGTAGTTCATTTTCAGAAGCCACTGCACTGATTTCCACAGTGGCTCAGCATTTACACACCCACAAGCAGCAGCTGAAGGCTCTCCTTTTCCCACATCTTTGCTAGCATTTGTTGTCATTTAGTTTCTAGATGTTAGCTATTATGGTGGAATCTCAAAGCAGTTTTAAAATGTCTTTTTCTGGTGGCTAAGGCTGTTGAAGACTTTCAAACATTTATTACTAGTTTATTTTTCATTTTAGAGTTGTCAGTTCAGTTTATACTGAACTACTTCTTACACAGAATATTTTGAACACAGTTCCACCTGTGATCTTTCAGGGCCTGGGCCACCTCCAGTTCCTGTATGTCTGACTCACGTTAACCCTTGAAGTCTTTGCTCCGTTCCCTACTCCAAGACTCACTTCAGCATAACCCTGGTCTATACATAACCAGTTTAATTACCTTTTATCCACCTGAGTGCCACTGAGGTTTTGGATTCTGTCATCACTTTTATTTCTGGCCAAGTTTTTTTTTTTTTTTTTTTTTTTTTTTTTTTTTTTTTTTTTTTTTTTGGTTTTTCGAGACAGGGTTTCTCTGTGTAGCTTTGCGCCTTTCCTGGAACTCGCTTTGGAGACCAGGCTGGCCTCGAACTCACAGAGATCCGCCTGGCTCTGCCTCCCGAGTGCTGGGATTAAAGGCGTGCGCCACCACCGCCCGGCCCTGGCCAAGTTTTTAGCCACTCCTTAGCCTTCTTCATTTCCTGTTGACAAATTCACTTTCATGATGAACTATCACATCAACACCTGTCTATGAACTACTACAGCTGTTGAAGGAGGAGTGTTTGTGTATATATATGTATATACACCACCATATATATGTATATACCGCCACTCAGTCTTTCTTCTGGCTTTACTCATGTATTTGACAGAAAAAACGTGTATATCTTTATGATGTGTAACATAGTATTTTGATAGATTGTGACATGGTTACAACAAATGACCACATCCATTTCCTCACATTATCATCTTAAGATGACATGTAACTGTGGTCACTGTGCTGGACGTTAGATCTGGAGAATGTGTTTCGAAACTGAACCAAGGTTCATTTAACCATTTAACCATCACCTCCCTGTACAGCCTGCCTCCTCCTCTGACAACTGACCTGGTAGTCTTGGCTTTTTTAAGTTCAGCTTTTATAGATGCCACATGTAAGTGAGACCGTGCAGTGTTTGTCTTCCTGTGCCTGGCTCTGTTCACGTATAGTGGCATTCCAAGGTCTGCCCATGTTTTTGCTCGCCACAGAATTTCCCTTTTCCATCATCTGGGTGATACTCTACGGTATATTTCCTTATTCTTCTTCCGTTAGTGAGCTCAGATTGTCTGTGTCTTAACTGTTGGGAATAGTGCTGCCGTGAACATGAGAGTGCGTCTTTAAGACACTGCCTTCACTTCCTAGAAAATACATCCGGAAGTGGGGTTGTAGATCAGAATGTCATTCTCGTTTTTAGCTTTTGAAGAACCTTCATCCTGTTCCCCATGGTATCTGTATGAACTTCCCTCCTCATCTTGTTCTGTGCCTCTCTTTTCCTGTATCTCCACGGATACCTTTTTACTAATAGCTATTTAAACAGGTGTTACAGTTTTGACTTGTTAAAAGTCAAACATCCTTGACTTTTGACTTCCCTGATGATTAGTGATGCTGGGAATGTTTTCATATACTTGTTGGCGTTTGTATTTTGGGTGTTAGGGAATATCCGCTCTTTGGTGATTTTAAGAAATCTGGTTAATGTTTTCTTGTTGTTGAGTTGTTTGACTGCCTTATATTGGACTGCTAAGTTCAGAGTGATGATGAACATTGGTAGTTAGGGGATAAAAAAGGATTGTGAATAAAGTAAAAAGATGAATTCAGAAGGGAGTTTATTTTAGAGGAACCCAGTAAAATTGGAAATATTTGTGTTTTATTTGAAAGAAACTTAAAATATGGTTCAAATATAGAAAAGAAGATAATGCCACTAAAGAGGAGGGCTCTGAGCCAAGTCAGTGCATGTGGTAAATGCGGGCAGTCCTTCCAGAAGGTCAGGCACAGCCCTCTGGGTAACCACAGTCCTAACGTTCCCTGCCTCCCCCATTCCCCTGTAGTTTTATTATGTGTGTTTCTTGTTGGGATCCTTATAGCAGGTTTCTGATGGCTTTATTTTGAAAGCCCTGTCTCCCTGCAGATTCCTTCTCATCCGCTCTATACCCCCTTGTTTGTTAAAGAAACACAGTTGATTTTCCTGAGTTTTCCAGAGTCTGGGTCTCAATGGGCTGCATTGTCATAGAGTCAACTTGTTTCTCAGTAGTTTCTGTGGATTTGTAGTTGTTGAGTTGCTTAAGTCAGGTGCTTCGATTTGGGGTTTCCTCGGAGAAAGAGTGAGATGATTTCCTAAGTTCTATTTTCACATGATTGTCTCTTATTAGGAACTGAACACTCACTGATGTGCAGACAGTGCACTAATCAGCTTTTTGAAGTGTTAGTGTGGATACCCAACTTTAAGCATACTTAGTATGCTTTAATTCAATGTGTTTGCTATTCAGTGTGCTTCTTCCTCATGCTTACATCGGCCCATAATTAGGTAATGGGGGCCTCTTCAAGTTGGTTTCTGAGTCATTTGCCATGACCCTACCATTAGCTTTTTTGCTAATCCATACGAAGATATTCTAGGCTTATCTTACTCTAGTCCTGAACTTCGTCATGTCTTCAAATAGCCATGGTCTCTTCTAGTGGGAAGAGATACCTAAAAACCACAACCTACATTCCAGAGGTTCCTCATTCACAGAATTAGTCCTCATTTCTAGGTCTTTGCAGAGGACAAATATTTTATAGATTAACTACTTAAAGAGCATATAGTGTACTTTTTACAGATGAATTACGTAAAAAGCATATAAAATACTTGTAATTCGAATTTGGGGCTAACTGGTTTCCATTCAGGGTCTTCAGCCTTGCTCTTGTCTTTCCCATTTCCCTGTGTTGAGGATTCAAATGTAAGTAGCTAATTCTGTTAACATGGGTTTCTGAAAAAAAGTCGAACTTGTGCTGCCTTCACATTTATCTGAAAGCCTATGTAAGCACCAAGTGCTGCGTATCCGGCTCATCATCAGATGACATTACATTTAATTTTTCCATTAGGAGGCATGTGATTGCCTTTTCTTTTCTTTTTTTTTCTTTTTTCTTTTTTTTTTTGCTTTTCGAGACAGAGTTTCTCTGTGTAGTTTTGGTGCCTGTCCTGGATCTCGCTCATGTAGACCTGGCTGGCCTCGAACTCACAGAGATCCACCTGGCTCTGCCTCTGAGTGCTGGTATTAAAGGCGTGCGCCACCACTGCCCGGCTTGTGATTGCCTTGTCATTTGAACTGAATGCTTACTGACACTCATCTGCTGTTTCACATTCCTCACAGTGGCTGCACTTAAATTACTAGCCGCTGGGCTGCTCAGCCGTACCTGGGGGATTCTGTACCACCCAGACAATGGTTCTATTGCCGCTGCTAAAGGCAGCTCTAACTAACTCTCTACTGTTCTAATAAAACTCCAGATTCAAAGGCTAGGGTGAAAGCCTGCGATCTCAGAGGGTTAGAGTAGCAGCTGGCTAACGTTCTCTCTTTGCTGGTGTCCCCCAGATCTCTCCTTCCACGCCACCCCAACTAAAAACCCTTGCTGTGCTCCTTCCTGCTACTTCCTGTCAACCAGTTGCTAACCCCAGGTTAATTTTAACTACCGCAAATGCAGCACATCTTTACAGTTAAACAAATGAAGAATAAACAAATGTAACACATTTGCCTAGTTAAATATTCCACAATACTCACCAGTGATGAACTAGTTTCACTTTTTAAAGTGTTTTTGTGAAAGTCTGCATTTAAACTTTCCCCATGTTTAGGCCCCAATCTGAGACACGGTGTTTGACTCTGGATGGTGCCTGAGTGCATCTGCTTTTGGTATGTTGGAGTTTTTTTGAGATAGAATTTCATGTAGCTGAGGATGACCTTGAACTCATGATTTACCGAAGTGCTGGGAATGCTAGCAGGTTGCCACCACGCTGACGGATCTTGCATTTCTAGTAAGTTCTAGGTAGTTGGTGGAACTTCAGTGTTGCATCTTGGGAGCAGCTTTTATACATATTTAGATCACCTCCCTATTTTCTGGATTTGTTATTACTTTTCAATATTTTAAATAATTGTTTTCTTTCATTTTGAGTTGGTCATTGGTTTTCATTTTCTACTTAGATTTATTATCTGTAGGATCTGTTCATCTTGGTGTCTTTCACTTCTGAGATTAGTTATTGTTCTTTTCATTCCAATTATCCTAGTTCTGGCAATACTTGTCTGAAGACTTTTTTTTTTCCTGCTTTTCTCCAGCTTGTTATCCCAGCACTAGGGAGGCTGAGGCAGGAGGATTAGAAGTCATTGTCGGCCAGCCTGGGCTGTGTAGCAAATACCAGGTGAGCCAGGGCAACAGTAGTGAGACTGAGTCTCAAAACAAACACTTCAGTTTCTTTGTTTTAAAGCTTACCTTGAGATAGTAAGTTCTGGGTTTTCTAAGTTCTGTCGACATTTGACTTGTTATATATCTGACATTCTGCTCTTATCTGTAGTTATGTTGATCTGCTTTTTTTCCTTGCAGTAACTTGGGTAGACGTTGATTCTTTTCTCCTTTTTTTTTTTTTTTTTTTTTTTTCAAGACAGGGTTTCTCTATGTAGCTTTGCGCCTTTTCTGGAACTCGCTTTGGAGACCAGGCTGGACTTGAATTCACAGAGATCCGCCTGCCTCTGCCTCCCGAGTGCTGGGATTAAAGGTGTGCGCCACCACTGCCCGGCTTGATTCTTTTCTATTACTTGTTTTTTATATGAAATTCATTTTCCTGAGCTCTTAGAAGAGAGTTCTAGATGGAAGTAGCTTTTCTAACTTGACTGTCACAGTTGTGTTTGTTTGTGTCTTAAGGTATTATAAATAGCACAATTCACTTACTTAGATACAGAGTATGGGCTGTGGTGCTCTGCGCTCTCATATATAGTCGAGTTAGAGAATCCTGCAATGCCTCAAGTCTCTTTGACATTGGCCCCACCATTGGCCCCGGTGATTACTAATTTTTGTCCATTTTGTTTTTGCTAGAAGTTTGCATGCAGACACTTTTACAGTGTAGCCGTCTGGTTTCATGTCTGACTTAGTACATTGACTTGCTGCGTACTGTTTCTGCTGCGTTCTTTCTTTATTACTTGGACTCTTCTCTCTTGTCTACTCACTTGGGATTCTGTTAATGGGAGCATCTCTATGGAGTGAGGTTTTGTTTCCAAGGGGTGCCTTGGTGGCTAGGGAGATGCTCCATTGGTAAATTGAGGACTCAAGTTTGATCCCAGAACCCATGTTTAAAAAGGTCTATGTGGTTTCTACTTGCTACTAGCCCTGGGGAGGTAGAGACAGGTGGGCCCCAGCTTGCTGGCCAGCCAGCTTAGCTTAATGGGTTGAGTCCCAAACCAGTGAGAGACCTTGTCTCAAAAATATTGTGTTCAGGCTGGGCGGTGGTGGCACATGCCTTTAATCCCAGCACTCGGGAGGCAGAGCCAGGCAGATCTCTGTGAGTTTGAGGCCAGCCTGGTCTACAGAGCAAGATCCAGGACAGGCACCAAAACTACATGGAGAAACCCTGTCACAAAAAACAAAAACCAAAAAACAAACAAACATACAAAGAAGACGAGGGAACAGAAAAAAATAATGTGGTCAGTATTCCTGAGGAAGGATACCTGATGTTGACCTCAGTCTGCCACAGGACATGCACACACATACATGTGTACTTTAACACACACACACACACACACACACACACACACACACACACACACACACCCCTCCCCCAAGTCCTTTGACAGTTTTGTCAGTTGACAGTTTCTAGTCCCCTCACACTGTACAGTGACTGTGTGTGCTCTGTTCAGTGCTGTTCCACTCCCCGTGCTCTCTCCACACTATACAGTGACTGTGTGTGCTCCTGGTCAGTGCTGTTCCACTCCCCGTGCTCTCTCCACACTGTACAGTGACTGTGTGTGCTCCTGGTCAGTGCTGAACCACTCCCCGTGCTCTCTCCACACTGTACAGTGACTGTGTGCTCCTGGTCAGTGCTGTTCCACTCCCCGTGTTCTCTCCACACTGTACAGTGACTGTGTGTGCTCCTGGTCAGTGCTGAACCACTCCTCGTGCTCTCTCCACACTGTACAGTGACTGTGTGTGCTCCTGGTCAGTGCTGTTCCACTCCCTGTGCTCTCTCCACACTGTACAGTGACTGTGTGTGCTCCTGGTCAGTGCTGTTCCACTCCCCGTGCTCTCTCCACACTGTACAGTGACTGTGTGTGCTCTGGTCAGTGCTGTTCCACTCCCCGTGCTCTCTCCACACTGTACAGTGACTGTGTGTGCTCCTGGTCAGTGCTGTTCCACTCCCCGTGCTCTCTCCACACTGTACAGTGACTGTGTGTGCTCCTGGTCAGTGCTGTTTCACTCCCCATGCTCTCTCCACACTGTACAGTGACTGTGTGTGCTCCTGGTCAGTGCTGAACCACTCCCCGTGCTCTCTCCACACTGTACAGTGACTGTGTGTGCTCCTGGTCAGTGCTGAACCACTCCCCGTGCTCTCTCCACACTGTACAGTGACTGTGTGTGCTCCTGGTCAGTGCTGAACCACTCCCCGTGCTCTCTCCACACTGTACAGTGACTGTGTGTGCTCCTGGTCAGTGCTGAACCACTCCCCGTGCTCTCTCCACACTGTACAGTGACTGTGTGTGCTCCTGGTCAGTGCTGAACCACTCCCCGTGCTCTCTCCACACTGTACAGTGACTGTGTGTGCTCCTGGTCAGTGCTGATCCACTCCCCGTGCTTTCGGCTCCTCACCTCTTGACACATTTTGCAGTGAGTGTGGTTGCTGTTGACCTCTGATGCCTTAATGTTTCTGTCTACTTCCCATGTGGCTGCAAAACAAAAATTGACCAGTTACATTTTTGATTAAGAAAAGTAACAAAATTATTACAATGATTTCTTGAATTTGTAAAATGGTTTGTGTGTTTCTATCAGTAAGGGGGGTGTCTTCTCTGTTCCTTTCATTTATGTCTACTGCATAGTTGTCTATTGTTTTAGATTATAAATGAAGAATAAGAACCTGAGTGGTACATGCCATATGTCCACATAAGAGATCTTATGTGTGTGGCTATTTTGTGGTGGAGCCATAAGTATAATCAAGCCGTCTTTCTCTCAGTCCTGAGTGTCCTAGGAGCTTATCTCCTCTGCTCGGCAGACTGTATTCAGTGTCAGGCTGTTGTTTAATTGGACTTCGTAATGGAACTTTCAAACCAGACCTTAGAATTTCCTTATTCAGAAGAAATTCCATTAAAAACAGAGAAATAGAGGCTTCTGATAGCTTGTGCAGGGGATTATTGCAGGAATTCCCTGAAGTTGTATGGGGAGAGCCACATACAAGGGTTGCATAAAAGCGGAAAGCTGAGAGACCCTCTCGTGCGTCATGGCGCAGGTGTCCTAGTCTGGCTGTGTAAGCACCTCTGTCGTCTTAGATCATGGATTCCTATACCAGACAGGCTCTGGAGCAGCCTTGTTTCTCTTAGGTCAGCCACTCTGACTTTATGTGGCTGGATCAGTGGGTCTAAGTTCAGCATGCATGAGAACTGATGCTGAGCTCCACAACGCTTATGTACGAGGAGTGAGCAGAGCCAACAGAATATAGAATCCCCTGGAGATAATTATAGTATGTTATTGTTGAATTTTAGAGATATTAATATTAGAATATTAATCTATATAATTATAGATTATGTAGCCTGGAGATAATTATAGCATGTTATTGTTGAGTATTAGAGATGTAAATAGAAAACACCACCTTTAACAGTGAACATTCCTGTGAAGGTAACACAGTTATTCCTAAGTTTGTTATTACATATCCAGTCAAAATCTCAGTAAAGTTTTTCATGAAACTGCCTAAGATCAACTGGCAATTTGTAAGGAAAATCAGAGGCCCAAGAGTACGCAAGCTTTCGGAGAGCAAGGTGTAGGTCTCTTGGCTACGCTGATAATACAGCACAGAAACAGAGACCTGTAGTGTGAGATACAGGTGAACAGAAAGATCAGTGGAGTGAGCTGAAACAGGGTCACCTTAGAGGGGTGTGAAATAGGTAGTGGAGGGAGGGTCATGATTGGTAAGAACAGGTGGAATGCTCTGTGACTATATCTGATGTTAATAATTATATGGAGAGTCAAATTGTGTTTCTGACCTCACGCTATCTACAAAAAATGTTCAAATAAGTTGTATGTGAAAACAAGTATCACTTTTAGTAGAAGATGTAAGAATTAATGGAGTACTTGGATGCATTTACAAGTGAATAAAGTATGCCTGTGTAAATCTTAGAAGTATAGCATTGTGTCCCAAAGCAAATTGTACAGATTTAGCAAAACAGCACTCAGGACATTAGAAGCACGGGCCAGTGCACACGCTGCAGAGTGTGAGAGTACACTAAATTCACCATGGTGTTTGTGTCCTAAGGTGCTAGAAGAATATGACTACCGCTGTGTCTGACATTTTATTATTTTGAAAGAAAAGTGTTTGAACATACTGTATAATGAACTGTTAACACTGAGTAAATACCAAACAATGAGGAACTGGTTGAATAAATTGCAGCAACATGGGCTGGAGAGATGGCTTAGTGGTTAAGAGCACTGGCTGCTCTTCCAGAGGACCTAGGTTCAATTCCCAGCACCCACATGGCAGGTCCAAACTGTCTGTAACTCCAGTTCCAGGGAATCTAACACCTTCACACAGACAAAATACCAATGCACATAAAATAAAAATTAATAAATTATTTAAAAAAATTGCAGCAACATATTATGATATATTTTCCACCATTCAAAAGAATGAGTTAAAGACAAGTCATAGACATATGAAGAGATTTTAAAGAAATAATGCCTTGGAAAACAAGATGGGTAGTCACATCATTTGTTTATAATACGGTGAAGAATAGATTATGTAAGTCTGTGGTATGTGTTTGTGTCTGGTCAGATGAACAGTGAAGACTGTGCAAGGGTCCATCTGGGCTGTATGAGGTGATAGCAGCCATCCAGTTATGGGAGACAGAAAGGATGATGAGGGGAGGTCCATCTTGGCTGTGTGAGGTGATAGCAGCCATCCAGTTATGGGAGACAGAAAGGATGATGAGGGAGGAAGTCAGGAAAAATGGGAAATGAGCTATCCAATATGGATGATGGGATTTTGTTTATTTATGAAAGCTTTTATTCATATTTTAAAAGGTTATTTAGCTACGTAAGAGTGAGAACTGACCTGAGGAGAATTGAGGAGAATTGGCTGTATAGTTGACTGGTGGCTGGGATGAAACTGGACTTAGAACAAAGCCAGCCAGGCAGAGGTGCTCCCCAAAGAATGAACTACTCAGTGTTTTGTTTGCTAGAATTTCTAAACAATTCATGTGATCAAATTAAAATGCTTTTTAAATTTTCTCCATTAATATTTATAGTTCAGTTGCCTCTGATTTCAGCGAGTTCTTTTTGATAATCAATATGAAGTAGTTAGTGTGCTAGGTGTTGTAAAATGCCAGTAGATAAAATACCAGGAGCAGCTGAGATACTTTATGAAATGAGAATGCTTTGCAGATGAAGTTGGAGGCTTATTCTCACCCTGTTCTCAACATGTGCTGAAGACAATGAGGAATGAGTCTGCCTTTTGTTGTTGTTGTTCAAGACTGATGCCTTAATATATATAATTCAAGATAATGGGTAATTCTTTGAAATTTCAATTTTTTCTTTTCAGTACGCGGGATGACAGAATTCGAGTAGAAAGGATGGATAACACTTATTTTGAATACAGCCATGCTTTTCAGGCAGTTACCGAGTTTTATGCCAAAGAGGTGGTTGACAGCAGGGGTGAGTATTTTATTCATGTTAGCCATATGTCCTCAATTGCACTGATACCGGATGTGGATAAAGGCATGAGTGGCTTTCAGTGTAATGTCAAGTAGGAAGTGAGTAGAAATATGTGGGAGCATCCGAGGGCAGACCTCCTGTTCACGGGCTCATCTAGAAGGCTGCTGCCGCTGGGCCTGCTTGGCACATGGCTGTTCACCGGGCACTGAGGAGGCTGAGGTGAGGAAGAAGGTTTCTAGTGCCAGCCTCACCTGATTTAGTGGGCAAAACCCAGTCTCAGCAGAAAAGAGCAAAATAAAACAGCCACCACAAGAAAAACAACCTAATAACATGCGGACACCACTGTAATATCTCCCTCTTCACTCGAGACTGTTCCGTCACCTGCTGGCCCGTTGAGACAGATGCTTTTTAATGGAGGTGTAGTTGGCCAACCCTTCTTTCTCCATCTTTAAAGATGACTCGTGTTATTGCTTTAGAGTGTTTGGTAAATATTCTGATAAAATCTAGCACTTTGAAAGGGTGGTTAGCAGAATTATAGTGCCAGCACATTAGTGAGCAGACTCAGTATGTGTGGTGACCGTTACATGGTTAATTCCCCCCTGCTGTCACATAGTAGGGTGTGATGTTGTGTGACCGTTACATGGTTAATTCCCCCCTGCTGTCACATAGTAGGGTGTGATGTTGTGTGACCATTACATGGTTAATTCCCCCCTGCTGTCACATAGTAGGGTGTGATGTTGTGTGACCATTACATGGTTAATTCCCATTTGCTGTCACATAGTAGGGTGTGATGTTGTGTGACCATTACATGGTTAATTCCCATTTGCTGTCACATAGTAGGGTGTGGTGTTGTGTGACCATTACATGGTTAATTCCCCCCTGCTGTCACATAGTAGGGTGTGATGTTGTGTGACCATTACATGATTAATTCCCACCTGCTGTCACATAGTAGGGTGTGATGTTGTGTGACCATTACATGGTTAATTCCCCCCTGCTGTCACATAGTAGGGTGTGATGTTGTGTGACCATTACATGGTTAATTCCCATTTGCTGTCACATAGTAGGGTGTGATGTTGTGTGACCATTACATGGTTAATTCCCATTTGCTGTCACATAGTAGGGTGTGATGTTGTGTGACCATTACATGGTTAATTCCCATTTGCTGTCACATAGTAGGGTGTGATGTTGTGTGACCATTACATGGTTAATTCCCCCCTGCTGTCACATAGTAGGGTGTGATGTTGTGTGACCATTACATGGTTAATTCCCATTTGCTGTCACATAGTAGGGTGTGATGTTGTGTGACCATTACATGGTTAATTCCCCCCTGCTGTCACATAGTAGGATGTGGTGTTGTGTGACCATTACATGGTTAATTCCCACCTGCTGTCACATAGTAGGGTGTGGAGTTGTGTGCACTCTTGTTCCTGTCAGCCTAGGCTGTGTCAGTTGACAAGGTGAAAAGGGACTTGTTCTCTCAGGACAGACTTGTCCGCTCTCTATCCCATTACACCCCACAGGGAGGAAATCTGTCCGTCCGTGCCATGCACTATAGAGCATTTGCTATCGCCCTGTCTCCAGCCCCCTGTGTAAGCCTTACTGTCTTGTCATTTCTCACTGTCAAGGCATCATTGTCTGGTTTCATATGCCTTTAAATCAAGTTTAATGAATGTCTGAGCCCGTCTCGCACTTCTGAAAGCAGTATGAACCAGCATCAAGGGTTCATCTTAGGTTCAGTTGAACACATAAGACACCAGAATCCTTTCTGAGCCTGGTTGACTTAAAGGTTGTGGATGGAAATCAGCCTCCCTGCCAGGCACGTGTCCTCTTAGTGTGAGCCATGCTCACAGCAGCCTTATGGAAGTCCATGGCACCAGTGGCCTTAAGTTTTCTTTCCCTGGGTGACAACTTATATGTGAGGGACAGAGGCTTATCTGTGGGTATGAGTTGTCCTGGTTTAGAAGATCCATGCCCTTCAGGAATCTTTGGATGAGCTCTGGAAGGAACATGCCGGATTGTAAGAGTCATTGCACTCAAGGAAGGCCAATACTTTCTGAGCCAGATATAATGCACTGACTTCGGATATTTTTTACTGGAGACAGCATGATCTCCTAACATTCCATTTCCAAGAAATAGAACTAAAAGTCTAAAGTGAGTTCTCAGTTGAAGAAGAAGGGCTGATCTTCAGTTTTCACACCCTAGGGCAGTGGTTCTCAACCTTCCCATTGCCGAGACCCTTTAATACAGTTCCTCATGTTGTGGCGACCTCCAACCATAAAATTATTTTCATTGCTGCTTCACAACTGTAAGTTTGCTACTGCTATAAATCATAATGTAAATATCTGTATTTTCTGGTGACCTTAGGCGACCCCTGTGAAAGGGTCATTCGACCCCCAAAGGGGTCATGACCCACAGGTTGAAAAACACTGCCCTAGGTTTATGAACAGCTTTAGTTAAATAATGAAACATTACATTAGTGATGCACAAAGATCATGTTGTAATCCTTTTTAATTTCTGTAAAAGACGTCAAACAACACAGTTGTGTATAAAGAAAGACGGAGACGTCCCTGTCCTTGTCACTTGTCTATCAAGGGGTCGTCATTGATAGTTTGGTATCACCCTTAAGAATTGTCTTTGAAAGAACCTACTGTGTCTGGGTAGCATTCACAGTTAGTATGTTAGGTGGTGAGCAACGCTAAGCAGAAAGTAAGGTAGAGAAGAGGGGTGAACTTTTAACTTTTAACTTTTAGCAAAGGAAAGCCTTGCTGCAAAGATGGCCTGTGAGAGACATGGACAGAGAATAAGGAGTTGGGAGGGAAAGCCGTCTAGACATGCAGAGCGGTAGTGTTTCCCACAGAGGCAGCAGAGCACAGAAGAGCTAACAGGGCACAGTACTGGCTGGGGTAAGGGACAGCAGGAGTCTGCACACTGGACAGGGTAACTGAGGGCAGAAGGTGAGGACTGAGCTTACCATTAGAAGAGATGGAAGACAGATCCTGTAGGGCCTGGGGGTTTCAGGCTTGATGATAACTACTGCTGAGTTGGGGGATGTTGGGCTATTTTGAGGGAAGTTGTCTAATGATCTCATATCCATGTTAAGAAGAATTCCTTTGGTTGCGTTATGAGTACTCGATAGGGTGCAGGATGGAGCAGGTGACTGGATGGAATGTTCATGGGAGCTGTTGTAATATTCATGGGGAGGGACGAGGCTGGATGCACATGTCTCTGCCCAAGGCTGTAGCGATGCGCTGGGAACAGCCCTCGTGTTCGTGAGATAGCTGCTGGCTGTTCTCTCAGAGGAGGCATATCACAGTCTGGATTTACCAAGATTTACGTAATCATTGCCCTGTGCATGTTGATTTGGGTTGATTATAATTTTTTTTTACTGTTGTAAATATTTGTCAGTTTACCTTCTTACAATGCACATTCTTGACATTTGGTTAGATTATTTATAGTGAAAATATTTAAACATTTTTCTGATTCAAAAAAAATATGTTATTTTCCAAAAATGATTTAGTCTATCAAGAAATGTCTTTTTTTTTTTTGCCCATGTCACAAGTTATTTATTTGTAATCACCATTTGGTTCCAAAATGCCTTCCTAGTATACATGATATAAATTATTATTTTTATAGATGAGATTTGCTTAATGTATTTATTAGGAGTAATAATATTGAGGATACATATTTTGTTTTTAGGCTCTCAGAGTTTCTCTGGTGTCATTAACTTGGAGAAGCCTGTAATCTGCTCCTTGGCTGCCATAATAAGATATCTCAAGGAGTTTAACCTGGAAAAGATGCTGTCCAAACCAGAGTAAGTAATGTCTTGAAATCTTAAAAAAAAAAAAAAAAAGATGAGAGGAGAATTATAGTTAAAAAATATTTTATATGACACATTTAGTGGGTGTCTTGGTTGCTGTTCTATTGCTATGAAAAGATACCATGGCCAAGGTAACTCTTATAAAAGAAAGCATTTAATTGGGGGCTTGCTTACAGTTTCATAGGGTTAGTCCTATGAAATATAAAATATTATCATCATGGCAGGGAGCATGGCAGCGCACAGACAGGCATGGTGCTGGAGAAGGAGCTGAGAACTTTACATCCTAATCCACAGGCAGCAGGCTGAGAGAGACACTAGAGTCTGGTGTGGGCTCTTGAAACCTCAAAGCCCGCCCTCAGTGACACACCTCCTTCAACAAGGCCACACCTCCTAACCCTTCTAATCTTTTATAGATCTGCTCCCTGGTGACTGAGCATTTGAATATATGAGCCTATGGGGGCCATTTCATTCAAACTACCACAGTACGGATTATACTCAGAGGCTTACCTCTAGAGTACAAGGATGAACTGCCTTATACTGTTGCTGTAATAATAAAAATAGCTATTAATTATACTGTCAAATTGTGTTTGTTATAGATATGTGATAAATTTTTCTCCCTATAAAACTGCACTTTGACCAGATTAAGAATCAGTATTATAAAGGATGAATATATTTTCACCTTTTTTGGAGGCTTGGGACACACCTCAGAGTTCAAGCACTTGCCACTCAGGCAATTGGACCAGGAGTTCATATTCTCAGAACTAATGTGAATGCCAGGTGGGCTTCTACATCCACGTGCTCACTCAACTGCACACACACATGGGCTCACACACATGAAAACTTGTTACACACCTGCATACCACACATGCATGTACATGAAAAGAAGAAAAGACAAAAAATTTAAAAAGCTCCAAATTTTCTTATTCTAGGTTTCAGTTATTTCATAGACCACAAAGTTGGAGATTAAAGTGGCCAGCTCCTTTAGAGAGATTTTTATAAAAGTGATCAAGTTTGTACATTTTAGAAATTTCAAACCTGATAACCGACATTCTAGGAAAATAACATCTTAATAACCAGTGTGCAAAAGAAGGCCTTGGTAACTCTCTTGCCTTCATGTACTGCACCTGCACCAGCTTGTCAGTGGCTCTGTCAGGAATCACTGTTACAGATCCTGCATGAGCGAGCTCCTTCCCATTCTGCAGAGGTAGTGGAGCAGATGGGAGCTAGCTCAGTAAAATAGCATTATCCGAAGTTTGTAACAAAGAAATTACTGTGGAGAGTGGAAGAAGAGCAGGTTCCTTGGGAATTTTGTGGTGGTTTTAGTGTGTGTTTTAATAAAATAAACCACCATTTCCCTGCAATGTTTTGTTTTATTTACACCACCTAAATGTCCACCAAGAGGAAAGTAGATTGATTCATTGTGTCAGATTTGTGCAGAGTAACATAAAACCATGAAAATGACCTGCATGATTCAGCATTAAAATCTTTAGGAACAGTGAATCAAGACTAAGATCAGACTGATGAAAAGAACCACACACTTTATTATATGAAGTTAGAAGCTTCTAGAACAGAATAGCACATATTTAAGGACAGTAGTGAGAAATGATTGGGGTTGATGAACAATTTCAGAGCAGTGATTTTTTTTTCCCCATAGAGGAGGAAGAAAAACAAGGCTTTGCAGAGGAAGTAGTGTAGTGAGGTTGTAATTGATTCATTTTTTTAAAAAGATTTATTTATTATGTGTACAGTGTTCTGTCTGCACATATCCCTGCAAGCCAGAAGAGGGCACCAGATCTCATTACAGATGGTTGTGAACCACCATGTGGTTGCTGGGAATTGAACTCAGGACCTTTGGAAGAACAAGCAGTGCTCTTAACCTCTGAGCCACCTCACCAGCCCCCTTGATTCATTGTTTTAATCTGTATATAGATTATTCTGTACATGTGCAGTAATGACTTTTCATCATTGTGCCTAACATATCTGAAAGAACAGCTTACAGGAAGAAAAATTACTTTGGTTCACAGCCTTAGAGGCGTCGGTCTGTCATGGTGGGGAGGGTGTAGAGGAGCAGTTCACATCATGGCATGGGGGGGCCTGGATAAGTGACCTACACCCTCAACCAACTCATCTCCTTCCCTTTACAC
This sequence comes from Peromyscus eremicus, assembly GCF_949786415.1. Classification (NCBI taxonomy): domain Eukaryota; kingdom Metazoa; phylum Chordata; class Mammalia; order Rodentia; family Cricetidae; genus Peromyscus; species Peromyscus eremicus. The sequence goes on from NC_081427.1 coordinate 60,081,268, forward strand.
CTTTTAGTAATGCATCACATTATGAACACATCCAGGGTTAATCTGCTCACTTCCCTGATCTAGTCTTTGGAAGTACCATTGCGAACACTCATAAGGGGCCTTTATATATCCTAAGCAGCCCAGTCAGCTTGACAGTTAAGGTTAACTATTCCATGTTTTAGTGTGGCTGCAAGGTTATATTTTTTAAAAGGTTTGAAGCCTGGGATTATAGCTCATTGGACTGTATTCTAAGCTCCAAAGACAGTCTTATGGAGTAGATCATTTGTGTGGCTGACCCTTTGGTCTTTGGAGAGTAGGTGACAAGGCACCGACCATCAGATTTGCACAGCAGGAGCCTGTGAATGGAACAGACACCGGAATGAGGACACTTCTGTTGTAAACCAGGCTCTGGTGTGTTTAGGAGTCGATGAATATGCTCTCTCATATTTAGTTGGAAGTAACAGTAGCTCTAAGTAATACAACATGAATTTTGTGTACTAAACTTTGAAAAGCTTCATTTTGAATTATATGGTGGATCTTTGTATTAAATCGAGTGAAGCTGAGTTTTCCCTTTGCATATATGTGGTTAGTAGTGTGACATTTTCTCTGTATGTACTTGGAGGCGCCTTTGTGAAATGATCAGGGTAGTGACTAAGTGTACCTCTAATAGTTTGCCTTTTCAGTGATTCTATACTGCGAAAGACAAAAAAGATGTAAAAAGCTTCAAAGTGACAGGCCCTCCCTTGTGTACTCCCCCACAACCCTTTGTAGTCAGACAGTGAAGACAGAATTAATGGAGAAGGGAAGACATTGCTTATCTCAGTGTGGACTTGATTCACTGTTGCTGAAATGTCGTTGGAAACCAAGATTAACATGTAAGGACGGTGACCAAGCTGGTACTGTTGCTTAAACGTGGAATACAGCCACAGGTGGCAGGTGGCTGCCCTCGGAAGGTCGTCCTGAAAGTGTAATTCTATGGGCTTTATGCTTGGGAAGAAGAAAGTCACCTAAGCAAGGACAGGCACTCCTCTCCTTGGACATAAAATTCAGTTGTGTCACTTTGCAATCTTACGTCGCTGAACTTGTGAACTTTCTCCCAAGAACTAAGCTATCAGGGAAAAATTAAATTGAACTTTGCTTTGTTTAGCAAAGGCTTTCACAGAAATTGCTGTGTATCATAGAGACCTTGATATGCATTCACTGGAAGGTCACTGTGCCTTTAAAACAGAGTTTTAGGTGGTATAAAAAAAACCAAACAAACCTAAACCAACCGTCTTAGGAATTGTTTATAAGCACAGGTGAAACGGGGTTTTGTTAAGTAACACAATTTTTGAAGTTACAGAATTGTTTTGAGAATTTAAGTAGGTTTGTTCTAGAGCAAGACAGCATAGTAGTGTAGAGAGACTCTAATACTAGAGAGTTTTTACTATAGTTTGGGTGCTGAATGTCCCCAAAGGCCCATGTTTTAAGAGTTTGGTCCCAAGTCCATATTGTTGGGAAGTGATGTCACCTCCTTGAGATAGGGCTCAGTGGAGGGAGAGTATCAGGGGTGTGCCTCTGAAGAGGGTATTGGTGTCCTGGCTCTGGCTCTGTCCTTGCTCCCTAGTCCTGCCAAGAGATCCAAATGTCATGGAGCCCTGTGACTGTGCTGATGCCTCTGAGACCGTGAGCCACACTCAACCTTTCCTACGCGTTTTGCCACAGCAATGTAAAGCTGCCTGATGTAGTTGTGATAGAATTCGATGATCATTACATTCTGAAGAAATTGGCTTGTTTTTTTTTTTTTTTTTTGAATTGGCTTTTTTTATTGTTGGAAATGCATTTGTTCCATTTTTGGTAGCTCTTATTAAGATCTGTTTGGTTAGAACTTCAAATAGAATAAGAATGAATGTAATGGAAGTCAAAGTCTGTATTCTGAAAACTATAAAAATGGTTGAAAAGAGTAAAGAGCACCGAAATAAGTGGAAAGGCATCCCAGGTTCATAGACTGGAAGGCAATGCCAGGGAGATCAGCTCCCCGGCCATCTATTAGCTCACTGCAGTCACCGTCAAAGTCCATGCTTTAAAGGACTCTCCACACTGATTCCCATAGTGCTGTAGCAGTGTGTGCCCCCACCAGCAGTGGGGAAGGGCTTGTTCTGCATCCTTGCCAGCATTTGCCCCAGTGGTTTTCTTAATCTTAGCCATTTTAACTGGGGTGTGATGAAATCTCAAGGTAGTTTTAACTTACACTGCCCTGATTGCTAAGCATGTTGACCACTTTAAATGGTATTTATTAGCCATTTTTTTCTTTTTTTGAGAACCCTATTTACATCTAACCCCACCCCTTTTTGATTGGGTTGTTTGTTTTCTCAATACTTTGTACATTCTGGTTATTAATCCTGTATGTGATATATAGCTGGCAATAGTTTTCTCCATTCTATGGGCTTCCTCACCGAACCTGGTGGGGGTAGGAGGGGGGCGGCGGAGCTGGGTATCTCTGCCTTTGTTTCCCTCTTTAATAGGTTTATTGGTGGCATCAAGGAAATATCAGTTAGTTGTTTGCTTAGTTATGAATCAAGTAGAAGTGAAAGGCCAATGAAACTGAGGTTTTAGTCTCCTGTGCATCTTAAAATTCACAAATTATTAACAGGGTCAAAGTTAGATAGATATATGATGAATCGATTGACTCTAAAAATCATAGAGATCATTTGCTCTTTCACATGTGAAGTAGTAGAGTGTTTTGATTTTTGTTTCTGTTTTAAAGTAGTATTTGAATCGGCTCTTTGTAGTTGATTGGCCATTCACGTAAGGTATGCGTTTTGACTACTCTTCAGAAAGATGGGTTTCTCCCCCCAGCCCCCAGAAAGTAGAGTAGGAGTAATAAAGCCCCTCACATTCCCTCAGCAAGTTTTGTCAAGGTTATTTTCCCCCTCTTTTAAAGCTTGAGGATGGAGAACACACTGTATATTTCTGTTGCTGAAATATTAATGAAGTCTTTTCCCATGTGGCTCATAGGATTTCTCTCCAGATTCACACAGCATGAGCTCTGGCTAGATATTGCTTATGAGGTTCATATCAAAGCACACAAACTTTGGCATCTTCTATGAGTATAAATAATTCAGAATTGCTTGAATATTTTAGACCAGTGATCATATACTATATATCGTTGAGTACCTGAGGATGCTAGCAGATAGAATCTTCAAAATGTATACAATTCCCCATGGAAATAGGCAGAGGCAAGAAGGAAATTATTATTTTGCATTTGGAAGGGATAGTCCAAGCTCTACTCTAGAGTTCTTACCCCCAAATTTGAGAAGTCCTCAATGGTTGAGGATTGCCTACTGGTTGATATCTTATTTAAGTCAGTGGAGATGTCAGCTTAATGAAACACCTCTTTACTGTATCCAGTTTGGAATTTAGATTTCTTGTTCAATTAGAACAAAAAGAAAAACAGTGACACAAGGCTCATGGCCAACCAATCAAACACAATTACATGTATAATAACCACATCAATACTGTGTTTAAAGCATTGTGAACTAACACAGCCAATTTGGTGGTTCATCTACTGGTTTCTTTTTCATATGAAAGCATCCAGCAGTTATATGCAGATACAGCCTCCAAGCCTTCTTCCTGATCTCTTGTATAGACCAAACTCAGCTACATTTGTAGATACTTCTTGGCAGGTAGGCACTCAGAAACCTCTCCAAATTTCAAGTTCTTTACTTTTTTTGTTTTCTGACAACATTTTACTTAAGTAGTTCCCTTGTATGTCAGATGGTAGGAACAGCATTTCACTGTTAGGATCAGGATAGCTGGTGGACCAGAGGATGCTTCTAGACTCCTAACCTTCAAACATCATCTCTCCGGGTATAGACCTTAGGCTCATTACATTGAGCATGTGAGGGTGTGGGCAACTGAGGAATATTTTTGAATCGTTTGTACATTTTCATTTGACTTTTTATCCACCAGTCCAAATTTATTTCTCGTCCTTTGTGTTGAGTGATGGAGCCACTGAAGATGCTGCATTATAGCTTCTTTCAGAGTCTGTCTCTCCCATGCCAACTCCATAACCCCCCCAGCTTCGAATTACCAATCTCTTCCTTCTGGATGTGGTGCCATTGACAGGTGAGGCTCTCAGGAGGCCAAGAGGCCATTGAGTGCTTTTATAAAAGAGGCCCGTACACCCCTAGTCACACTGTCTATGAGGAACAGACCTTTGCAGACTCGAGGTTTGTTGGCTCCTTGGTCTTTAACTTCCAGGCCCCAGAACCGTGAGCAGTAAATTTCTCTTGTTTACAGATCGCCAAGCCTAAGGTATTTCGTTATAGCAATCCACATGACTAGGGTAGTCACTAAGTACCTGTTTAGGATCTGTGTCTGACTAGGGTACCCACATGGTAACTGATCAGTGCTCAGATGTAGTTAGTTTAGCCTGTCAGGAGCAGGAACCATCATAGTTGGCTCCATTTCTAAACAGATGAGTAGCTGGTTAGATACCATCGCAGAATCAGGCTGCCAGCCCTTCTGATTTGGATCTTTGACTGTGAATTTGCATGAACACCTGTTAGCTATACAGTCAAACACTGCCTAATTGATTCTCCCTGTAAATGATGTTTTATAGTTTATAACTGTGCTTGGGGCTTCACAGACATTTCTGGGGCTTTATGACTCAGGGAAAACAAACCTAAAGCAGCTTTCTTTAGGAAGGTGGGGACAGTCACTGAGCAGCTGTGGTTCACTACCCGTGGTAGAAGATGAGTGGGCTTAAACTGGGAATCCTTGCCTCCAGGGAGCTCGGGTCCATTAAGGATAGTGCGGTTGCAATCCAAAGTACTGTATTTTAAGAAAATTAACAGCTCTGAGGCGGGAGAAAAGGCCACACACATGTGCTGTCAGTCAGTTTTAGGGTTGTTGCCCTCTGACCATTAACGAGTTCTCATCCTTTGAAAGGCAGAGTAAACTTCCCATAGGTAAATTGCTCCTAGTATGTGGTAAGTTATTTTTCTTATCCAGGGCCCTTGGCCTTGGTTGGAGGAGTCTTCTGGAAGCAAAGAGGTCCTTTCATGAGTACTGCAACCCTGGGCTCTGATTGTACAGTCTCTGTATTCCTGGGAGAGGGCTTGTTTCTATAGGTGGCTTGGGAAATTGGAGTTCACTTAAATCTCCTTACCCCAGAAGTGCTATATTAGGATGTGGCGTACACGAACACATTCCTTCTGTGTAGTTTAATGACTCGACATTACTTCTCTCCCCTTGAAAACAGGCCATCAGTAGTAAGGCATGGTGGCACATGTTTGTAATCACAGTACTTGCATGGCAGAGGCAGGAGGATCACAAATTTAAGTCCAGGTTGAGCTACATAGTGAAATTGATACAAAAACAACCCAAGCAAGCCGCCAATCACTAGTTCTGTCTAACACTGTTGGATTAGCTGATAAGGAAAATTGAGTTACTGTATTAGTAATGTGTTGATTAATACTTTTGTGTGTGTGTGAATTAGAATTGTACATGTATTTTAAAATCAGTGATCAAGGCTAATTTGAAATTAATAAATTTTTCTGGGAGTTGCAGGAACGTAAGGAGTATATGAATCCTTTAACTGTGTTTAAAGAAATCACTTTTGCTACTTTTCTGTTTTACACTCACTAAACATTGGCCGCATTAATATGTATTGTTAATTATAGAGTAAGAAACATTTGTTGCATACCTTACAATGCTGGGTAAAAGATTTTAAAGTTTTTACTAAGATGTTCTCATGCTGGAGAATAAGGGAGGTCTTAGGTGTGTTGACTTGTGTAGTTAATTGCATAGTTTTGTGTGAAGAAACCACCATGTCCTCTGTGAGTGATAAAAGTCTACTTGTTTCTGTTCTTGGAGATGGGACCACACATGCAACATTGTCCCCTTTCCTGCCTTTCTGTGTTCTCAGTGTCACAGCGGTGACGTCAGTGAAGACAGGATCCAGCAGCCTCTCGTCTTATTACTTTTAGGTTGATTTCCAATGAAAATGCTGATTTTTGTCGAGTATTACTGCATTGTTTCTAGTTCCTAATTAAAATGTCTGTGCTCACCTGTGGGCTTGTTACATTTCGTCTTTTTCAGGCATTTTAAACAGCTGTCAAGTGGAATGGAATTCATGAGAATTAATGGAACAACGTTGAGGAATCTGGAAATCCTGCAGAATCAGGTCAGGATGAAGCCAAGGCTAGTTGACTAAAAATGACTTGTAGTAAGCGAAGAAGGAAAGATTGGAGTGAGGGAGCAGGCTGTTTTAAGAGTGCAGCCTGGCCGGGCGGTGGTGGCGCACGCCTTTAATCCCAGCACTCGGGAGGCAGAGCCAGGCGGATCTCTGTGAGTTCGAGGCCAGCCTGGTCTCCAAAGCGAGTTCCAGGAAAGGCGCAAAACTACACAGAGAAACCCTGTCTCGAAAAACCAAAAAAAAAAAAAAAGAGTGCAGCCTGTCTGTCAACTCGTGTTACTTATGCCGTAGCACCACTTGGGGTGCGCAGACTACAGACTGTTGTTTTTAGTAATTGAAGGACATCGTATCCTGATGTTTCTATAGCAAATATTTCTTAGAAGGAGTGTTGTCTTTGAAAATTAATATGAAGGGTTTGTCTTCATCCAGTTGATAAGTGTCTTTCCTATACACATTTAACTTCTTGTTAATGCCTGCACTCTTATTTCATTATTTGCATATGAGACAAGTTACTGTGATGCTCAGCTTGACTTTAAGATGCATGGGATCCCATCTCACAAGCTCTCATTATTACTTACTTGCCCTTTATCAGTAATTTAAGACCATAATGGAAACATTTGGATTACTGCTATTATTCACTTTTAAATTCTTACTGGGAAAACTGGAATATAAACCAGTGTTCTAACAAAATCGCAAAGAAACAAAGTATAATTCCAGGTAAATTCTAGATTACTCGGTGAAGTAGTTGAGAGTCTTCTACATGAAGTGTTTTCAAGCCTGTCCAAATACTCATCACTGCGTCCGTATAAACCCTGGTTTATTTTCTTCAATCTTGTTTCCTCATCTTCTCATCTGTCCCGTGTAGTCCAGCTCTTTTTTTTTATTGAGGAACATTTTTGTCTGTCTGTCCTCCCATAATGGTGGTGCTGTGACCCCTGAATCCTGCTGTAGGTGGCTCTCCCTAGCTCTGCACACCAGCCCTTGATAGGAAACAGGAAGCAGGACGAAAGCTTGATCCGTGGCTGGAGGAGTTCCTCACAGAGCCTGTGGACACGGCCCTCATTTCTCCTTGTTCCTGTCACATCGCAAGCAGACCCATGAGAGTCACTTCTCAAATCCAGTTCCTAAGGCAGAATCACCTGTCACCATCCAGGCCAGGGTGTGGGGTCTAGTGGACACAGAGACTGAGAACTACCGTCCACTCTTTACCTCTGCAGCCTGCTGTGGCCTCACCAACAGAGGCTTCAGGGTAGTTATTGGCAGTTAACCCAAGGCTGCACACTCCTTTGTGTATGTAGGATGTATCCATGTTTTCCCTTGTGTGAACGGGTGCCTCATCCTTCCTCACACATTAAAAGAGCACTTCTTATGAGGAGCACATTATGCTGGGCATGTGCAATATTTAAAATCAGGGTTGAGGATGCTTAGTGGTAGGACAGTTGCCTGGCATGCAAAAGCCCTCTGTTCAGCCACTCCGCTGAAAACCAATTAGGATAGATGGACTAACTAGGGCACATAAACAGCGACATAAATAGAATACTGTACATATTGTAATCTATAATTGTCTCATTAATAAAACTTGTTTTCTGATCTCTTTCAGACTGATATGAAGACCAAAGGAAGTCTGCTCTGGGTTTTAGACCACACTAAGACCTCATTTGGGAGGAGGAAGTTAAAGAAGTGGGTGACCCAGCCATTGCTTAAATTAAGGTGAGAGGAATGTGTGTGTGTGTTTAAACTGTGAATATAAAATTGTGAAACTGAAAGTATATTAGCTTCTTTGAAACTAAAGTGACCATTGGCTAATAACATCACAGTCTTAAATTTACAAGAATTATATTTTACAACTGACAGCGGACTGTCTAATAGTACTGAGAGCCAACCCCACCCCCACAGCAGTCAAGAGCAAGCCTGCTCGCGGATCGGAAGCTATGGGCGTTGTTGGGGATAATCTGGTTGGTTTGGCAGCAGCGATGTGAGGGTGTACTGAGAGAAGGGGGAGAAACGGCCGGTGCCTTCTGTGGAGGACGTCGAAGGTGAGACTTAGAAGGCGCTAGGCTAGCTAAGGAGAGTTAGAACGTGGCAGTCCTAAGCCTGGCGGTGCTGTGGTCAGAGCTGGCCTTGTAGAGGGACTACATGGCATTGCTGATAAAGCTCTCACGACTGGAGCAGTGTTGAGGGCCTGAGCTGAGGAAGGACGGTTTTACTGCTGTGGTAGCCGATGTGAAGGTCCTTCTGGGAAGGTACTTGAGACCAGTTCCTCCGCCGCCGGCGCTGTCCAGTGTCTGCACATCAGAATGTTCTGGGACCTTCACTGCAATGCTTGGGTCTAGCCCCACATATTGCCATCTATTGGTCTGTGTTCTGGTTGGGAGCTAGAGTTCTTACGTTCCCTAGATGACGGATACGAAGGTAAATGTGGGAACTCCTTGGAACTGTGTGTGGCCCACGGAGGTGTTCAGTTAATTTTTACTGAGTGGACGCTTTTTAGTTATCGGGCTCTTACTATGTGCCAGTATTCCATACTCAAAACCCCTCTCTACGTGGGTCCTTGACTTGAAGGAACAGACCTTGAAAGCTTCAAAACCCTGCTTGGTGTCTCATAGCCCATAGTAGTAATGCCAGCTCTGAACCCTGCAGTGACCCTAGAGCCTGAGCAGTCCTTAGCCGTTGTCCTGACCCCTCACGCAGTATGACTGAGCACACAGTGAGTTGTAGCTGTGAAGAGCAGTTGTGCCGTGTTTGGTAAGTGAGCCAGTCCCCGGGAGCCTCAGTGCTGCTGTCCTGTGGAAAGCAGTAATTCTACCCACCACTGAGCTCTCTACCTGGTAGCAGGTGTCTGCTGAGGGCCTTTATGTGCCTTGCAATTCTCTCTGTAACTTTTTAAATTAATTGTATTTATTTATTTGTGTGTGTGTGTGTGTGTGTGTGAGAGAGAGAGAGAGAGAGAGAGAGAGAGAGAGAGAGAGAGAGAGAGAGAGAGAGAGAGAGAGGGAGAGAGAGAGAGAACAGGTGCCCACAGAGGCCAGAAAAGGGCATATAATCCTTTGAGCAGTTGTGAGCTGGCTGTTATGGATGGGTGCTGGAAACTGAATAACTGAATTCAGGTCCTCTCTAAGGGCATCAAGGGCTCTCATCTACTGAGCCACCTCTTTCTCTAATCTCCTGCTCTGCCTCTTTTAAACCTCAGTATTATTGGCTCCATTTTACCTGAGGATGAGTAGGTAGCCGCTGTCTTCAGTCACATCATGATATGTTGTAAGACATTACCAACGACAACCCAGTCACTTCAGATCACCGAGCTGTTCTAATGTCCGCAAGACGTGGGGGAATTTATGAGACAAAGAAGAAACACCAAGTGGGTCTCTTCTTTATAGTCGTGTTCAGATGAATCTCAAAGTCTTACAGAGGAGAGGAGGTAGCTTTGTGTTGCTTCTCTGTGGACAAGGAGGTAGGGTGTTAGCCTGTGGCTGGTGGAAAGCCACCTGCCACACCGTGGTTCTCACCCTGGTGAGAACAGGCTTGCTAGAGACTTTTTCCTGTCAATTAAACATGTTTGTTTCTAACTTTGTTTTGTTTTTGTGTGTATGTATCACAAGAGTTAATTTGAGATAAAGTCAATCGACCATGTTTGCTACTCTTCGGGGCTTGAATTCTGTTTCCTCTGGGTTCCTCCTTTTCTAGAAAGGCTGAAAGAAGGTGGGCCCCTTGTCCAACACTAATACTTGATGGTTTTTAAGTTTAAATTTTTATTTATCTAATTCATTTTTACATTTGTTTATTTTGGGTATGTGTCTATGTGTGTGCCACTTGCTTGAATGTAGAAGTCAGAAGGTAACTTGCAGGAGTCAGTTCTCTCCTTCTACCATTAGGCTTCTGGGAACGGAACACAGGTCATTCAGCTTGGCAGCAAATGCCGCCACCTGCTGAGCCGTCTCACCAGCCCTGAAGTTCAGTCACTCATTTTCTTTCTTCTTTTGCCCCTCCCCCTTCCATGTTTTCCTTCCCTTCTTTTCTTTTAGGGTATGTATTTACAGGTGTGTGTGTGTGTGTGTGTGTGTGTGTGTGTGTGTGTGTGTGTGTATCTGCGGAGGCCAAAGACCTTTCCTTAGCAGCCATCTACCCACCGGTCATTTCAGATAGGCTGTCTGAATGCCCTAGAGATCATCAAATAGCTATGTTAGCTGCCCCATGAAGTCCCCCCATCCCCACCCACCAGTGCTGGGATTAAAGACGTGTGCCACTACCGCCCAGCTTTAATGTTATAAAATTTGCCAGGAGAAACTTTTTCCTTTCACTGGAATATTTGTTTAGCCAGGAATGGAAACGCTGTACGTAAGATGGTGTTGCAGCATCTTGCTTCCTGTCAAATCCTGTGGAATCATGGTGGAAGTTACTAACTCTCTCAACCACGTAGAAAAGCCAGGCTGCTCCCCGATAAAGAAAGCAGTGTCTGCTTCTAAATGTATGTGAAAGGTCTGACTCCTCACACCTCAGAGGACATCTGAGTTGTTTTTTTTCCTCAGCAACATTTGTACATAGTTGTACAATCTGAACTCCACAATGGTGGTAAAGATGGTTTATAAGTTTTCTGGGGCTCCTGTGACAGAGTACCATGCACTTGATGGTTTTGGTCATGGTGATGTATCGTCTCATGATTTCTAGGCTAGAAGCCAACGATGAAGGTGTCAGTGGGGTGAGTTGATTCTCTGAGGTCCGAGAACGTTAGTCCCATCCTCTTTCCTAGTTTGCTGGGACTCTGCTTCTCTTGGTTTTGGACTGCATCTTCTTGATCACTGCCTTCACGGTCTAAGGGTGTGCGGCTGGTGTGCGTCTCTTCTGGTGTCCTTTTAAATAAGATGACCTCATCACAGCTGTTTACAGCTGCATGAGCCCTGTTTCCACGTAAAAGTCTGAGAGCTAAGATTTCAAAATCTCTCTCTCTTTCTCTCTCTTGGAGGAAGCATACAATTCAACCAATAACAAACAGGCTGTACATTTCAAATTTTCCCTCCACTTGGCATAAGTAGATTGGATGTAGTCATCATTTAAATATTTTGCACACAGATTTGATATCTGAAGTAAGATTGTAAGGAACCCCTGAATTTTGTAAATTGTATAATTCTTGTACTTTTTATATCTCTAGCGCATTTCTCTGAAAAATCACCACCCATCTTCTCTCTGAAAAACATCCTTGTTGTAGCTCTTTAGGTGAGATGTTTATGAAAAGGATTGGATTGATTTTAAGGATGAAAGAGAAACATTTATATATAATTTTTAAAGTAGACGAAGTGTTTGCATAGAAAGAAACAGAGGTCTTTTTTCTTTTACATTTGAAATCCAAATGTAAGACTACAGAGAAGAAAAGCAGCAGAGTGGAGTGGGCTGAGGAGCTGTGGTCTGTGCAGACAGCCAGGGCAAGTACTGTTGGCACAGTTCTGCACTTTGAGGTTCTCAGAAAGATCAAGAGAAAGAAGTGGTGGGGTGGGCAGCTCATCTCTCACTGCTGCATGGCTGATCCAGATTATCTATTGATTTCCAACCATCCTCGGAGTAAGTTGATCGATCCTTCTTTTTAATAGATGAGGACAACGAAGACTGGTTAGTTATCCAAGGCCATCTAGCCAAGCACATAGGTAGGTCAGTGTTTAAAAGCACAGTGCTATGAGACTTTAGCTCAAGTTCTGATTTCCTTATTAAGTTTTGTCACTTTGAACATGTTATCACCTTTCCTGTGCCTCAGTTTCTTTCCCTGTAACATAAGAATTAACCATGCCTACCTCATACCTACTTATCTACCTCCTATGAAGATCAAATGAAATACTATTTACAAAGGATCGGAATGCTTCTTAGTGTGAGCATCATGGTCAGAAGACAGCTGTGCTCATTTCTCTGGTAAAAATGCAGAAGCAACAACAACAGAGTAAATTGTCCAGTTCTATATCGTTCTGCTGTATAGCAGTTAAAATGAATGATCTAAATCTACATATATGCGCAGGGATGCATCTCAAAAAAGTGTGAAAATGCTATCACTTACGTAAGTCTTACAACTGTGATATCTACAGGGGCTCAGATAGGAGTGTAAAAATATGAAACCTAAAGCAGAAAGGATGTTTATTGGTATTGCGGCAGGGGTCACTTCCAGGAAGGTAGAAATAGGAAAGAGGACATAGGTCACATGGTGGTTCACATGTGGTCATGTGTCAGTAATGGATACATTGTGAAAAGTGTTTTGTGACCTCCCCAGGCATGTCTTGTGCTGGTTAGTTTTATGTCAACTTGACACAAGCCAGAGTTATTTTGAATGAGGGAACTCAGTTGAGGGAACACCCTCACTAGATTGGCCTGTGGACAAGCCTGTGAGGCAGATGATGATATGGGAGAGCTTTGCTCACGGTGGGTGGTGCCTCCCCTAGGATGGTGGTCTTGGGAGCTATAAAAAACTGCTGGGCAAACTATGGAGAGCAAGCCAGTCAGCAGCACTCTTCCATGGCTTCTCTATCAGTTCTTGCCTTAAGTACCTGCTCTGAATTCCGTCGTGAAGGACTGTTACCTAGCAATGTAAGATGAAAAAGTCCTCGATTGAGGCGTGGACCTCAGATCCAGCTGGAGAGCGGCGGTTGGTTTCTCTCACAGCAGCCGTGCCACTGTTCCACAGGTGGATACTTCCTGCCTGGCACTCTGGTTTTGTGGTTTATAGGCTTCACAGCTGGATAGACAGTTGGTCTCCCCACCCCCACCCCCCACCCCCCAGCAGCTTGCATAGTACCTTCTGGGACTTTGAATGCTATCTAGGAGGGAGTTCCTTTCCAGCTTGGTTCCAGCTTGATTGCTCTGTATCTGGCAACCAGTGCCCTCAGCAATGGGGGCTTTTCTTCTCATTCTGGTCAGTAATTAAGAGTACTGACAAGAGGCTGTGACTGTTTTGGGGCCACTGGCCTCCTCTCTTACCTAGCTCCTATGGACAGGGACCACATCTAGGACAGGGAGTTTTGTTTTTTAACCCATTGCTTCTAGTGCAGGGCAACTACCTGTAGACTCCTTTTGTATTTTTATTTCCATTACAAGATGGCTGGTTTCTTTCTATACTACCTTTTTATAATCCTTCCTTTGGATTAATCCTTCCTCATGTTCCCCTTTGTTTCTCCAGTCCCCTTAAACTTTCCACCTGCCCAATTTCCTCCCTTTAAACTTTATTTTTATCTATATTCTACTATTCCTTCCCCCAGTTTCCTGTTTCCACAGGTGCTCAGTTCTCCATGTTAAACAGAACTAAAGCTAGCATCCACATGAGAAAGAGCTTGCTGTGTTTGTCCTGGGTCCAGGTACCTCAGTCAGCACAATTTTTGCAGTTTCATCTATTTACCTACAAATCGTATAGTTTCATTTTTCTATATGGCTAGATCAAAGTGTTGTATTGTGAACCACGTTTTCATATCTGGTCATCAGGCTGCTTGTGTTCCCTTACTGTTGTGAATACAGAAGCAGTGAACATGATGTGCTGGTATCTGTGTTGTGCGGGACCAGCTGCCACTTTTCCAACCCAGGGTACTCTTGAGTAGGGAGAAGTGAGAAATATTAGCTAGAAAGAGATACCTAGACGATGAGAGGAAAGACACAGGTTAGCCTTGGGAGGGCCTGGGTCAAAACCCACCAGCCCAGAACTTTATTCAAAAGGGCTTTTTATAACAATGCCAAGGGGTGGGCCAAAAGACCTCCCTCTTGCTGGATACAGCCAAGTGCAGACCCTTCCAAACACCTGGTACTCAGGCCCGTGGTCTAATCATCCTCTTATGCAGTCCTGCTGGGGAAAGCCACTAGGAAACCTCGGTGGACTCCAACACTGTGTGGTGTGATGGACTGTCTTTTGGGTGTTGCCAGAATTGGTACAACTGGGTCATATGGTAGTTTTATTTCTAGGTTTTTAAGAACCTCTAGAACTTCTAAAGTAGCTGTACCAGTTTATACTGCATGCCAGCATTTTTGTTCATTGTGTATTTTATGAAAGGAGAAATGAAAACTTTCCATGCATTGTTTTCTTTTGTAAAAGCAAAACAAAAAAATTGCAAAAATTTAAAAATGGTGCTGCTGCTGCACCCTTGGCACCATCAGTAATCAGGTGAAAGCCCGTCTGTGTAGAAAGACTCCATTCAGTTCTGAAAGCTATGACAACAGTCATAAATTGTCCCATCTGCAGGCCCCGAGGCTGGCAGAAAGGAGGCTGCGTGTTCAGGCCATCCCCTGTGGGATCTGTCTAGGGCCATTCTGGGTCCCGTACTTCTTGTTTCTTTTACTTGCAGTTACAGTCAAGGATATTAGGAGAACTGCAAACTTTACTGATGATAGATAGTGTCCTGGTCATCCCTTTTCAGAATCATCATTCAAGTATCATCACTAACTATGGGGTGCTGTCTGTATGGGTGGACAAAATGTTCTCTTTTATTGAATGAGCTAAGCTAGAATAAGGCCTGAGAACTTAGGAAACTCAGTGTTGTATTCCTGTTGACTAAGTGCATATTATCTTATTTTTTTAGCACTAAAAGTAATATGTTGGTTAGAGAAGGCAGCCCCTAACAAAAGGACCCCCAAATTCAGTGGTTCTAACAGAGTGAAAGTTATGCATTTATTTATTCATTACATAAAAAAATCCAAGGTTTTTCCATACATTAGAGAAAAAAATCTGTGGTCTTTCTGAATTAGAGCAGATAGAATCGTGATCACACAGCTGTTTAGGAGTGCCATCTGACTTCCCAGGTCACCCTGGACAGTGCCATTAAGACAAGGGAGGGGGAGGAGAAGGGGCCATGTGCTCCCACCTCACTGGCCAGAGTCCTTTCTGATAGTCACCTCTCTGCAAGGAGAGCTGACACGCTGCTTGTTTGTCAAGGAGAAAAAGGACTATGTGCTAAACACTGAGCAGTCCGCCGTCAGAGATGAACACCCAGCAGTCCGCGGTCAGAGAGGGCCTCCACCTGCCCCCGTTGTTTCAACTCCATAGTACATTTATCGTAACATGTTAAGAAATTACCTTAAAGTTTTGGATCTTCTTCTAAATTGAAGTTCAAAAATAGGATGAAGGGCTGGAGAGATGGCTCAGCGGTTAAGAGCACTGGCTGTTCTTCTAGAGGTCCTGAGTTAATTCCCAGCAACCACATGGTGGCTCACAACCATCTGTAATCAGACCTGGTGCCCTCTTCCGCCCTGCAGGCAGAACACTGTACACATAATAAATAAATAAATCTTTTTAAAAAAATGGGATGAAATATTTGCCTCTTGTCACTGCCCTGACTTGCCCAGGTCCCATTGCATAACCCCAGTTGTTACTATATTCTGTGTCCTAAAGACAGTTTGCTTTACCAAATGAACAAGCAAGTGTGACCAATCCGTATCCATTATTCCCTGTGGCATAGCCAGGCCTGGGGGTGAGACACACAACACCCTTACTCTGTACTTTCCTTCAGTGGGATGAGATGGTTAGTGCGTTTGTGTTGTCCAGTGCCAGTGACTAGGTCTCAAGGAGTTTCTAATCCTGTGTGGAAAGGTGTAATCTACCAGCAAGGAGAGGGAAGTGCAGGTAATAGAGATTTTGAGCTAAATACAACTGCCTTTATACACTGAATGGCTCTGTACATTTAGAAAATGAAGAATGCATTCACAATTCAAAGTCAATTTTAGAAAGCTGTGTGAGGATTAAGTATGCTAAGTTTATGCTATACTTAAATTAAAAATTAAAGGAATGGAAACTGTTAGGATTAGCTCCTTGCCTACATTTCCATGTGATTTTTGTAAAGCGGAGAGTACATTTTCGTGGTGGTTAATTCTCTTGAATAATTAAATGGCTCTTATTTTGGCAAACCCATATGTCTGGGGTATTAATGGCTGTGTTTCTAATTTATTACCCTGGCTTAAATGATGAGGTAATAGAATGTTACATATTTCTTTTCACTTAATATCAAATTTGTATTAACAAAACTAAGTGCCTCTTTTAACTCTCTAGAACTACTTAAAGTTCACATTACCCGAGGCCCTGTCAATCCGCCATGGTTTCCACACTCCATGCCCACATCACTCTCACTAGGCTTGTGACTGTTTACTAAACCCAGTGGGATCAATTATTCTCATACATGTTGGGGGTGCATACCTGAGAGTCCTGATTGATTGCTACTGACCTCACACCTGTGTCCTCTGACCTTTGGAGGTGAGTCAGGGAAAATGTGACCATTGCTGTCAAGACAAGAGTGAGCCTAGGGCCGGAGCTAGTGTCTGCCCCTGCAGGGCACGAGGATTAACCAGCCCCACTGGCAGGCCCAGGCCCAGGAACCTAGGGTCCACCTCTCCTTTGTTATCCAGGCTCAGTGCCCTTGTGACCTGGGTCTCAGGCAGCATTCACTGACTCAGAGAAGGCAGAACAAGGAGGATGTAGAACTTATGTTTTTCTGCCTCGTGGCTCTCTAGATCTTTCTTCAGCCTTGTGCTTTTGCTAGTGGGGATTTTCAGGGTGTTTATCCTCATAGTGTCAGAGGAGGATTTCCTGGTTTGTGACTTTTATAACAAAACCTCTTTATGTGCAATAACTACTGTGTTGTTGTGAAAATGCTGTCTGTTGACACTGCCTGCTTCTCTCCATTCCTATAGCTATGACCTTAGGTTCAGTCCCTCCTTGCCTGGGTTCTGAAGCAGCTTTCTAACTGATCCTCAGCCACTGTCTCGCCCATCAGCCTGGGTTCTCGATTTAGCGTCACGGCTGCTGTGTGGCCTGCGCTGCTTTAGGCCACAGTGCTGCTCTGGCCTGCTACCACATTTCTCCCAGTCATTTGTTTATAGTTCTTCATCTAGAAAAATGGTATCCCCAGGAAGTCCTCCCTGACCCCTGAAAGGAATTCTATTTACAAACAACAACAATAAATGAGATGATCATGGAGAAGGATGGGGTTGGGGAGAGGTTAAAAACGATGGTCATCATTCTATTTCTCTTTCAAAACTGACTCTTAAAACTAGATGTACCTTGGTGTGCTCCATTGTACCTGGATTGTAACACATGTATAATTTCATTTTTATCATGTCATTGTTAATTAAACTTTTTCCTCCCCCCCAACCCTTTATGGAAAAGGATTGAAAAGTATATATTTAACATTTGCAGCTGTGACACCTCCTACCTTCTGTGTTGTTACTTTCCAGGTACTCTAAGATTATTCAGTAGGTGACTGAGTGGGGTGTGTGAAAGACAAGCTAAGTAGGTCAGTGTAATAATACTTAAATCCTAGAAAAGGACTTCTCGCTTCTGGTAGAAGGCTATTTGTTTTTAAAGATTTATTTCTTTTACGTGTGTGTGTGTATCTGTGTGTGTGTGTGTGTGTGTGTGTGTGTGTGTGTGTGTGTATGTGTGTGTGTGTGTATGTGTGTGTGTATCTGTGTGTGTATGTGTGTGTGTGTGTATCTGTGTGTGTGTGTGTGTGTGTGTGTGTGTGTGTGTGTGTGTGTATGTGTACCATGTGAGTGCCTGGTGCCCTTGGAGATTGAAGAGAGCATCAGGGCCATCTGAAACTGAAGTTATGCATGGATGTGAGCCATGAGGATGCTGAGAATCAATTCTAGGTTCTCTGAAAGAAACACAAATGCATGTAACTACTAAGCTTTTTCTCCGCCCCCAAAAAGGCTATTTAAATACTCACCTTAGCCATATCACGTGACCATGGCATTTGTATCTAAATTCAGTGTTCTAATTTTGATCATCCAGACTTAAAGCAAACCTTTTAGTGAGAAACGAGCAGTAACAACCAAAGCAAATGCCCCGACCCTGAGTCTCTGTTTCACCTCTTGTTTTCCCCAACTACCCACATATTTAAGTTGCAGGGACAGCTTCACAGGAAGTAATCAGTAGGTTCCAGCCCCATCAGCAGCAGCAGTAGTAGCTCTGTCACACTATGTTGAGCGATGCTAACATTATCAACCAGCTCATCTCCAGGTGTGAAGGAGTTCAGCGGCACCAACCATAGTTCTTTGGCCTTTGGTTGCTAATGAGGAATCCATCATTTACAGGACCCCAAGTCCATTTTTCTTTGGCATCTGGAATGAAATGATGCAGGCATCTCCTTTTCCTTGGTTCATGTTGTATAATATTGAACAACCAATGGGGCACTAATGTGGGCATCTTGGGATAATATTGTTTGTGGTTAGTTTCAGTTGTCAACTTGACATGATGTAGACTCACCTGGGAAGAGGTGATCTCAGTGAGCACTTGTCAAGGTTATGTTGGTCTGTGGGCATGTCTGTGGGGCACTGTCTTACTGAGTGGGAAAACCTGGCCACCCCGGGTAGCACCATTCCCTAGGCTTTAAGATTGGAGAAAGAGAGCTGGGTAGAAGCACGCATGCCTTTGTTCTTTCAGCTCTTGGCTAGGACGTGACGAGCTGACTCCAGTTCCAGTCGTCTTGACTCCCCCACACTGCTGGACTGTCACCTGGAATTGTGTGCCAGATAAATGTTTTTCTTCCCTGTATGGCTTTTGTCAGGGTCTTTTATCACAATGACAGAAGGAAGACTAAGACGTCTTTATAGTGATCTCTTTGACAGTGCTGCCTTCTGTTGCTGGTCACACTCACCCGACCTCTCTCGCTGATTGAACTAACATCATGATTCCCATGGCTCTCATATTGCTTTATTATAATTTTTTTGGAAGGTCTTGTAACTACTTCTAACTAAAAAAAAGAGAGAGGGAACTCCAAATTATGTGAATTGTTTTGTTTTTAAAAACTTTGAAGTCATTCTTTGTCATTGGCATTTTAATCTGCATACAGAAGATAAAAATGGAATTATTGCTACCCAGTGTTGACTAATTTGTGCTAAGCAACACTACACACCCTTTTACTATCTCCCTGCCCACATAGGCACCTCTAATTAGTAGCATCTTGTTTTCTCAATGCAACTCCACCAACCTCAGCACACAGATCACTGCTATCCGCCATTCTCAGTGCCGAAGACTCCAGGTCTGGCTCTTCTTGTTTACCTACTTTACAGGAAATATCCACTTTTGTGGGTGTTTCTTAAGGTCTGCCTATAGCTATTTCCAAATTTTCTTTTTGGATGCGGTTTCTTCCTTTTACATGCTATTCATTTTGTTTGGTTTTGGTTTTGTTCCCCACTTGAGTTTTTTGAGACAAGGTTTCTCTGTTTTCCTGGCTGTCCTAGAACCCTCTCTAGATCAGGCTGGCCTCAAGCTCAGAGATCCACGTGCCTCTGCCTCCCAAACGCTGGGGTTAAGGTGTGAGCCACCATGCTTCCCCACATGCTAGTCTTTGTTATCTAATGTTGGAGCTGAGGTTAGCATCAGTTAGTGCTCAGTGACTGGTTACTGTGTTGCAGACACTGCCCTAAATACTTGACTTGTTTATTGAATTCTTGCAATAACACTAAAAGTTGGGCCCATTGCTACTCACATCTTACAGCTGGAGAAACCAGGGATAAGTAATAAATGGCAGGGCCTGGATAAGATTCAAGTCACTTTCCTTCTGATCCCAAATTCTTGAGCTCTGAGCTGGAACAGGCTAGGTTCATACCAAAATGATTCACAACGAGCATCATGCTTCTGCCGGTGCTGATACCAGGCTAGACCAAAAGCTGCTTGTTTTGTGGTTTTGCACGTTGAAACCAATGTAGTGTAATAGTTCTAGTCTCTTTAGGAATTTATGGTCTTATGCCTATTAAATTTTTTTTTCTGATAGAATTCATAAAGCTGGCTTAGATTTTTATTTGAGTCATTTGGTCTTATCTTTCTATATTCAAAAAAACCTTTAATTTCAAGATAGTAGCTATCTGTGTGGGTTGTCTAAAAATTCCCAGATGGCATTCTTTTATCTGTCCTCAAACCATCTGTAGCATCAGCTCCCATTGAATCCAGTTGGTGTCATCTTTCACTTTTGCGGGGATGAGTTATTGGAGTAAAACTTCATATTTATGTAGCATTTTGGGTAAATGTTAGAGTAAAACATTGATTTATTTTATCACAACAGTCCTATGCAGAACTTTTTTTTCTGCTCATTTTGATTCACTTTGTATGTAGCTTTGGCTTTGGGAATCAAGGTGATTTGAAATAAACAAGTGTTTATTGAGCATCCTGTAATATACTGTGATCCTGAAGTTGTGGGGATGTTAGTGTAGTGGCACTGTGTTATGGAAAGGCATGATTCACAGGGCGAGTGCAGAGATAAGGAAAGTAACATTACACTAACTACAGACTCCTCCAGGCGGGACCCTGGTATCAGTGTGCCCTTCACATCAGTGTGCGGAACAGCAGCATAGACCAGCCTGTTTACTTGTTATTATTAGATTTACTTTATTTTATGTATATTAGTGTCTTTCTTGTGTGTATATATGTGCACCATGTGTGCCGGGCACCTGCAGAGGTCAAAGGGAGACATCAAATCCCTTGGGATTGGATTGTAGGGGCCACAGATAAGCACTAGGAAAACCAGGAATGTTGAAAATGCAGGGTTGTCTCTTTAGAGAAAGAGATGTACAGCTTGTTTTCCACCCAGAAGACTGGGAATGGGTGTGGTTAATACCCTCTGTGCTCTCTGTATGGCTAGCGGTATCTGGCTCCATATCTGGCTCCCCCAGACTCCTATCTCAATCATCCTCTCCAGACCCTTATATTGAGCATTTTTTTCCCTGTTAGTCTGTAGAATCCACTTTTGTGGGAGTTGTCACATGTATTTTACAAACAAGAAAAGAGGTGGTTTGTAGCCTGGTGATCTTTGCACTATCTGTATGACTGAGACCACACCTGATCCTTCCCCAAACTCTTAAGATGTCACATGTAGTCTATCTATAGAACCCATCTTTATGAACGAAGACACATGTACTTTACAAAGAGTTTTGATATAGTCATGCCTTAGCTTTATTGTACACAAGTGATTGAGTTAATTATCACCAGGAATTTTTTTTCCATATTGTCCTGCACTTAAATATACCTAAAATAAACTGCCTGGTGTCAGACTCTTGAAGTTTGAACCAATACTGGCTATTGAGTTGTGTTGAACCAGACTTCCTTCTTGCCTCATGTGGATTGACACTCTGCTGGCCTTGGTTGCAGAGACCCTCATGTAGACGGAAGTTTCTCGATCCTTCCTGGGCAGCAGCTGTTTTTATGAAATGATCATTCAGAGGCTTAATATTAATTACAAACTGTTTGGTCTATGGCTCAGGCTTATTGCTAGTTATCTCTGACATCTTAAATTAACCCATTTCTATCAATCTATATTTTGTCACGTGCCCGTGGCTTTACTGGTCTGCTGGTATCTTGTTCCCTGGGCGGCTGGATGGTGTCTGCTCTGACTCCACCTTCTTCTCCCTGCATCTTTGCTTGGATTTCCTGTCTGGCTATAACCTGTCTTACCATAGGCCAAAGCAGCTTCTTTATTAACCAATGATAGCAACACATATTCACAGCAGACAGAAAGACCATCCCACAGCACCCCCACCTGGGACTGAAGTTAGGAATGGTTGTGAGGCAAGATCAACAAGTACTCTTAAATACTGACCATCTATTTCTAGTCTCCCACCATGTTTACTTAATGTCTGATGCTTCTGTTTGCACTAAAACATTTCATTCATTATCCACTGGTTTACTCATTTAAATTTTATTGAGCGTCTGTATCCATAAGACATACACACTTACCACGGTCTTCAGGATCACCGATGGCCTTTATATCCAGTGTAGGCCTTTGGTTGATAGGGATTCAGTAGGCCACAGTTCATTGAGGGTACATTTAGTCAGTCAGATCTCCATTTTAAGTTGACAAGACCTTCACACATCTTCCCCAGGGACTTACATCACTCAGGGTATGTCACCATTGATGAAGTCCTGCAACACTAGTTTCCTGTGTCTACTGCCATCATGGTGTCCACACTTTTTATTGCTACTGCCCCATCTTTAATTAGGCTCTATTTCTGCCAACACATGCCCATTCAGCACCACTACCACCATAACTGGGTCATCTTACTGCTCAAGGCAGGCCTGTTATAGCAAACGTATCCTAAGTCTCAGTAGTTTAACTACACGAGACATTTGCTTGGTAGTGGATGTGGAAGTAGAGGCTGTTCTGCTCTAGTCATGAACCCAGGCAGAAGGAGTCAGCATGTGGCTCATAGCAGTGTTTTGAGCAAAGGCAGAGAGAGTAGTGTGGAAGCTTACACAGGGTTTTTTTGTTTTTAATGAGCCAGGGCACAGAGGTGACATACATCATTCCTATCCTCATTTCAAGGAGTAGAACTTGAGTCTATGGTCATGCCTAATCTTAGAGGAGACTGGGAAGTATATTCTGTACCTTTGCCTCATGGCCATCTCCATCACACTTAGCTAGTGACTTTCCTAGTATGGTACCTATGTGTTGAGCCAAATGATAGAAGGAGGCAGGGAAGAATAGAATGAAAGCATCCTCCTCAGGCTAGTGACTGTGGCATAGTCCTAGGCATTAACATGGGCAGTGCCTGTATTCTGAATTCCTAACACCTGCTCGTTGCTGTTCTTCTGTTCTCCCAGGGACATAAATGGCCGACTTGATGCCATAGCTGATGTTCTCCATTCAGAGTCCAGTGTGTTTGAGCAGATAGAAAACCATCTACGGAAATTACCCGACGTCGAGAGAGGACTTGGTAGCATCTATCACAAGAAAGTAAGTGGTAAAAATCAAACCTCCCGAGACTCATGGTGTTCCTCAATATAAGAATGCTAGGTCCTGAAGGAAGATCGTGTGGAGTTCTCATTAGTGCTTGTGAGTAACATCTGTAGCCTCAGAAACTTTCATTGTTTGGCTAAGGGTTTGTCAGTCTTATTGTTTTTATCAGAGAACCAACCCTTTGTTTCATTGATTCTTTTTATTGTTTTGTTGTTGTTATTTGTTTGTTTCTATTTTATTTATTTCAGCCAAGACTTTGATTGTTTCTTGCTGGCTAATCCTTTGGGGTGTTATTTCTTATTTTTGTTCTAGCGCTTTCAGGTGTGTTACTAAGTTACTAATATGAGATCGCTCCACTTTTTTTTTTTAAACGTAAATATTTAGTGTTGTGAACTTGCCTCTTAAGCACCTTCATTGTGTCCCATAAGTTTGGGTATGTTGTGTTTTCATTCAATTCTAGGAAGTTTTTAATTTCTTACTTAATTTCTCTCTTTACCCATTTTCCATTAAATAGTGAGTTGTTTTATTTCCATGAGTTTGTAAGCTTTCTGTTGTTTCTGTTTTTGTTGAAATCCAGCTTTAATCCATGATGGCCAGATAGGATGCAGGGTGTTATTTCAATTTTCTTTTATCTGTTGAGACTTGCTCTGTGTCCCAGAAGGTGTGTATATTCTTTTGTGTTTGGGTGAAATGTTCTGTAAATATCTATTAGGTCTATTTGGATTATGGCATCAGTTAACTCCAGCATGGCTCTGTTTAGTTTTTGTCTGGCAACTTGTCCTTTGGTGAGAATGGAGAATTGAAGTAATCCATTATCATGGTGTGAGGGTCAATATATGATTTAACCTGTAGTAGTGTTTCTTTTACGACCTTGGGTGTCCTGTGTTTGGTGCATAGATGTTAATTTAAGAATTGCAATATCCTCTTAGTGGAAACTAAGGAATCCCTGCCACCATCCCCCAAGGGGAAATCTGTTTTAGAGACCACGCCATCTTGTGCTCCCTTGTCAGGACTTTCCTGATCCTAGAGGCCCCCAGGCGGTATTGGTACTGCCTTAGTTAAGGAGGCTACATGGTTTCCTTCTCTAACAGTAGCTTCCTGGATGCTGGCAGCCTGCAGATGTCAGTAGTGAATCAACATTCTTGTCCAGGGCTGCTTAGCCCACCTTGGGCTTTGGGCTGTTAGCCCTTTAGTGAATTTCTCTGTACAACTGTCCTGTCATGTCTAGAAAACACAGTTTCAGTGTGGTCACCTTCCACGTCTGGCTCTGACAGTCTTTCTGCCTCCTGTTCTGTAATGACCCTGAGCCTTGAGAGGAGAGGGCTGCAATAGCACTTTCTTACTGCTAGGAAATTATGCATATAATGTGCTGTGTGGTCGTGCTACAATTGCATAATGTTGTATAATGCAGTGTTGCTGAAAGAGGGTATCTTAGTTAGGGTTTCTATTGCTGTAAAGAGACACCACGACCACAGCAACTCTTATAAGGAACACATTTAATTAGGGTTGGCTTACAGTCCAGAGGTTTAGTCCATTGTTATCGTGGCGGGAAGCATGGTGGCACACAGGCAGACATGGTGCTGGAAAAGTAGCTGTGAGTTCTACATCCGGTTCCAAAGGTAGCAGGAAGAGAGAGAGACACTGGGCCTGGACTGAGCATCTGAAACTTCAAAGCCTGCCTCCTGTGACACACCTACTCCAACAAGGCCACACTTCCTAATAGTGCCACTGCCTATGAGCCTGTGGGGGCCATTTCTATTGAAACTACCACAGAGGGCTAGCAGCTTACTACCATGACAGAATTTGTGCTTCAATCCAGCATCCTGACTGTGTTTTAGTTGCTGTGTCCTTTAGTGCTCCTGTGTTTGATGTGGTTTTCTCAATTTGCCATTGCAGTTTTTTTTTTTTTTTTTTTTCTGGTTGACTCTTCACAAGCAAACTTCATTTATATGTTACCTTTATGCCAAATACAAATTACCTGCTTAATCCATGGTAGAACGAATTTTATATGCCCAAAGTTTAGTCTGACCAATTTTCATTAATGTTTACTTTTGAAGACTTGTCTTCCCTGGGAAATTGTGCCAGAATGATAAGTACTGCCTTTGAGGATATTTGTGGTACCCAAGAGGACTTACGTAATTGTTCCCTGTGCTGCAGTTAAATTAGAAACAAAATACAAACTGGATTTGGTAATGCAGATCCTGGGGAAGACGATCCCTGAGTTGATTGTGCTCAGTGGAGTCAATTGTAACACTGTGTACTGTGCGGCTGCTGCCGTTTTGCTGGCTGGCAGTGATAGACGCCATGTTGATATTGGAAAATTCTGTGCTGGGTCTTTGGTGCTGCAGAGAGGCACAAAACCATGTGTTATTTTGTATCCTTGGCCCAATGCCTGGCAGTCAATGCTCTTACCCTCTCCAGTCAGCTGATCTCCAGGCAGGCACTTTGCCTTCACTGTTTGAAAGGATTCATTGACAGATGTCAGAGATTTTTTTTTTTTTCTCTTTTTCTCTCAAGAGAAAATAAGAGCAGAACAGATTTTTGTTTGAGCTGTTAATCAAAAAAGCAAGGTCAAAGCGTCCATAGCAGGAGGTGGCCACGTCCTGCCGAGCTGTGGTGATTTCTAGGCCGTCTCACGGCCAGTCTTTCAACTTCTCTTAGATGTTTACCTCTCATAAGCCCTGCGTAGCTCTGCAAGTTTCCAAACTAGAGAAAAAGTTATAATCACATTCATTTGAAAGTAATTAATGTACAGCGCAAGGATGCCTTCCGCTTTGGAATCTCTGATTGTATTTTACTAGAAGAACTTGTGACTCATGCGGAAGCTGCTCCTTGGTGCTTCTCTGGGTGTTCCCCTGGAGTGCGGCTCAAGATTGGCTCAAGTCCGAGTGCTTCCAGCCACGCTTTCCTCAGCTGGCTCTGTCCCCACCGTCCATGCACGACATTCATTAGTTTAGTTTAGTTTTCGTTTTTTGTAAAGCAGTGGTTGCTCAGGTTTTTCTTCTTGGCTCTTTAGTTTAGTTTTTTTTTTCTTCTTCCTACATTACTCCAAGCTTCTGCTGTTCGCACCAGTGATGAGTGACATCCTGGGTCCTAGTTCTGTGGTGCAGCCTAGGCCCTGTGGTTGTAGAATTTTCACAGAGGTGCTTTATGGTGACAATGATGGGAGATCCCAAGTGGGCTTAATGTGGAATAAAATAAATATTTCTTTTTATATTAAAACTTCCAAGTCAAATCTTAGAAAATCGTGTCACAGGAACCCATATTAGATGCTAAAGTTGGTAAGTACATTTAAGAATAAGGATGTTTCACCAATGTTGAGAAAAGAGAGTTTGTACAGTCTTGTTTGTAAATAGTTTCCTAGCCAGGCTGAGCTGAGCCCAAGCCTCACGTTACACGTGGACCTTAGGCTCTGACCCTTCAGTGCTGTGTCTTGTGCCCGTGGCCTGTTCTTTGAAGCATAATTGCCTTAACCAAAAGATGCTCATTTTTTATTAACTTTTTCCCTTTAGTTTATTTCTTTTTCTACCTACGTGCTTTCAAGATCTAATACAGGTAGAATTTTTAACTTGGTTGCTTTTTGTTTAGTTATTAAATTGATCCCTAGTTTTGTGCAAAATAGGCTGATCATGACTGTGGTAAGTACTTCACAAATCACCTGTCCTTTGTATGTCTCAGGAGAAAGAGAATAGTAATTTCTTTCCTATTAAGAAGTTCAGTCTAGAAGCCTGGCTTTCCAAGGTGTTTATTCATGCTCTAAGACCCTTATTAATAGCTGTGAGGCTCTACCTATATGATCTTCAAAAAGGTTGCTTCTACTAATAGTAGAGAAAGATGTTTGTTTTACATCTTTGACATGTGAACAAATGACAAATAATGCCTTGTAGTTTTAGTTTATTTTTTTTTTTTTGATGGTTATCAAACTTGGGGGTTCGCAACTGTTAACCCAGCCCAAAGATGGAGTCACTTGGGATACCAAGGAACGACCTTTGTGGAACCTAGCCCTCTGGGGAAATGGAAACTCTCTGGATGTTCTGGACCTCTTGCCTGCAACAGTCCCTTTTTCCTTAATGCTTCCTTGCCCAACTAAAACTGCCCTATAAAACCCAAGCTGCCTCTTTGGCACAGCTGCTCTCCCCTCTCCCGGAGTGCCTCTCTTGGTCTGATGCTCTCCTTAAGCCTCAAAACAGTCAGGGCCCCAGTGTCAGATGGCCACCTGTCCTCAGTAAACCAACGGAAAGGGCCAAATTAAAATCGGGTAAAGGGGCTGGAGAGATGGCTCAGAGGTTAAGAGCACTGGCTGTTCTTCCAGAGGTCCTGAGTTCAGTTCCTAGCAACCAAACCACATGGTGGCTCACAACCATCTACAATGAGATCTGGTGCCGCCTTCTGGCTTGCAAGGATACATGCAGGCAGAACACTGTATACATAATAAATAAATCTTAAAAAAACAAAACAAACAAACAAACAAACAAAACCAGCCCCCCTCCCAAAAAAAGCGCAAAGAAAGAGGAGTCTGGATTTTGTTTTCCTCTCTGGTCTGGACTCCTTCAGATGCTTCTGGATGTTTTCTCTCTCTTATCTACGATGAAAACCTTTCCCCAAGTCACAGAGCGGCCATTTCACAGGTTCTTTACTGCACCCTGGCTCACAGCGCTATCTTTCTTTTTAATCCATGCCTGGACTCTGTGTAGCTCACACTGACCTTGAACTTGCAGCACCCTCCCACCCCAGCCTCCTGAATGTTGGGGTCACAGGGGAGCCACCACATCCAGCTTTTTAGGTTAAAAAATGTTTCTTTTTCCAGTGCTCTACGCAAGAGTTCTTCTTGATTGTCAAAAGCCTGAGTCACCTGAAGGCAGAGCTTCAAGCGTTAATGCCTGTTGTTAATTCCCACGTACAGTCAGACTTACTCCGAACACTCATCTTAGAAATTCCTGAGCTCCTCAGTCCAGTGGAACATTACTTAAAGATACTGAATGAACAAGCTGCCAAGTAAGTGCAGACTCCCACTTCCTCCCACCAGTGACCGTCAGCCAGTGTATTTGCCATTTGGTGTGGGAAGTTGCTTGAGTACATATGTAATTGGGAACATTTATAGTTGTCTAAACTCAGGCAGTTCACAATCTAGGACAGATGAAGTACTTCCCCAGGTATCAGATGACAAAGGATAAAACTAAAGCCAGGTAGTAGCAGCAGTTTATTAACCCCAAAGCAGGTGCCAGATGGCCCTTGTCCCCATTTCCTAGAGGCCAGGGGTGATTGTGTTTGTGTGTAGAATCTGCAGTTGTCCTTTTAAGGGTGTGGTTTTGTGGTGTATCTTACAGGAAGCTGAGTTTACCTTTGTTGTTATTTTCTGAGTAGGCAAATGACATGATAGTTTATTTCTTGGTTTTACCATACAAATTGTGAATAAAGTAAAAATGATTTTGTCGCAAGTTAAGGAATGTCTCTATAAATATTCAGTGGCAGAGCTGGAATTAGAACCTCGTTTTCCTGAGTTCCAGTCTGTTGGTATTTCATCATGCTACAGAATTGATAACTGGTCTAATTAATACGCTTCAATATCCGGATTTGCACTTTTCATATTTTAGAGTTGGCGATAAAACTGAATTATTCAAAGACCTGACTGACTTCCCTTTAATAAAAAAGAGGAAAGATGAAATTCAAGAAGTTACTCAGAGTATCCAAATGCATTTACAAGAATTACGAAAAATACTAAAACTTCCTTCTTTGCAATATGTGACTGTATCAGGACAAGAGGTAATGTCAAACATATTTTCATTTTATATCAGTTTGCCGGGAGTAGAAAAGCTATTTCATAATATAAGTAAAATCTCTGGATAGGCTGTTATAAGCAGTGGTGCAGAAAAACTACCAAACTAGACCCCTCCATGGGCACAAAGAAAGATTTATTGGTATTCAAATGGCCAAGGTCGGAGAAGAGCAAAATGGGCCAAAGTAAGCAGATTTTATATGACATCAGCGGGGTGGGAGTCTGAGCTGACACCGGCTGTCAAGGTTGATGGGAACTATGTGCTGTCCCTTGTTGGAATTGGGTGATGTGTGGGGGAGCTTAAACAAGCCTAAAGGTTCCTGGAGGATTGAGGGTGGTCCTTGCTGAACAGAAACCCCCTTAAGAGATCTGCTTTTCAGTAAACAGAAACCTTTAGGCTTGTTTCCCTGGCAACAGTCCTTCTGTTTACCTGGCCAGAGTCCTTCTGTTTAGGACAGTGTCACCAGCATTGCCTTTGGGGCAAGAGGGAGGGGCTTTGGACTTGACAGTTGTAGATATCATTATTAAAAACATTCTGTCTTTTCCCGTGGAAATATGCCATAATTACCTGTTTCGACAAGAAATTGGGATAACGTTTTATTAATCTTTCAATAAATTCAAGCAGCTTGATGTTACATGTGCCCTGTTACCTGTTGAAGATACATTACAGACATCATTTTCAAATCATGTGTCTTAACATTTGCATTGCTTTGTGTATGTTAGTGAAAGATTGCCAATTATATAGCTATTTGAAATAGGGAATTAGGATGAACAATAGTGTGCTTATCAGAATGCTCCAGACCATGTACATTTTATAGATTTAACCCCTGACTTAAGTTAGCCCATCCATCTCTGGCTAAAGTTCTGAGGCTGCTCTGCTCAGCAGAGATTTCACAAAGCCTGTTTCACTCCGAACTCTGCACAAATATTTTTGAGTATTTAAACAGACATTGAATATTTAATTATATCTCTTGTTTCCGCCATGTGACACTTCCTCCAACAAGGCCACGCCTCCTAAAAGTGCACTCACTTTGAGGGCCGTTTTCTTTCAAACCACCACAGGTCCAAAGGGAAAAACCCCAAGCATCCCAAAAAAGGCAGGCCCACTGACTTGATCCATAATGACAGTTTTGGCTCTGCTCAACTGGACTCTAGGGTTTTTGGCAGAGAGATAAAAGTCCTCTCTTATCATCCCACAGGAACCTGTGAAATACGTTTCTGTCTGCCAGGAAGAGCCACTTGGCTTACTGACATGTGCCTATGGTGTGTACCACCAGACCCCTCCCTCCACACCCACCCCGACCCTAAACTTCCAGGCTGATCCAGTTCATAGGCTCCCCTCCTCCACCCCTGCAGCTCCTAGTTTCTACTAGTTTTTCTTTATAACCCAGGGGTGTTTCTCTGCTCCTGCTCTTCTCTCTGCCCCCAGTATGTATGTTACAGCTTGGATGGAAAGGTGTCTTGGCAGTTGGGAGCCAAGGACTATCACAAAGTTGTGCTGCACAACAAACCTCACACAAGGGATTTATTGGGGCGGGGCGGGGGGGGGGGGACGGATGACCCAGGAGTGTTGCTGCCTGAGCTCAGGAGAGAAGAAGCAGAGAGCTGGGCAGAATGGGGGGGGGGTGTTTAGGAGTTTAATATAGTTCCTTGGCGGAGGAGCAGGGGAGTTTTCAAGGGTGTCCTGGGATTGGAAGGCTTATTTGGCCTGATTTTGGGGCAAGCTCAGAGATTGGTGGGATTTTGTTTTCTTGTAGGGTTGGGGACCTGACCACTCTCCTGCTTCAGAGTTGTTTTCAGAAAAAAAAAAAAAATGCCACTAGGGAAGTCTGGGGATAGGGCCTGGCTGCTGGATCTCCTCAGGTAGGGCCTGGTCACTTGCATGCCTTGAGGGTTTAACGAAGTTTACATAAATATATACTTTGTATATACTAAGTTATACAAAGTTTACGTAAGTATATACTTTGTATAAACTTATACAAAGTTTACAAGGGAATATCTACCCACAGCAGGGCCGGTAGACTTGGGGTGAACAGCCAACACCCACTCTTGCCAGTCTGCGCTCTCCTCTCTGCCCCAGAAAGGCAGTCATGGCTGCTTTGGTCCTTGTTCCCGTTTTTTATAATAAAAACCTTCTTCCCGCCCACGGGCCTGTCAGATTGGTGGTTTCTCTGTGCCCTCGCTTACAACATGTCTGTCTCTCTGTTAAGCTTGTGAATAAGAAACATTTCAAGTTCCTAAGGGAAGGGAAGGAAAAAGTGAGGGAGAGGAGGAGTGGGTTACATGTGATGCTGAAGTAAACAGGAGGCAGGTGCTAGAGTGAGCTGAGAAGTCTGCAGCCTGCCTGGCAGTGACGGTGTGATGGAAGTCTAGCAACTGGGAGGCAGAGGCAGGAGGAGCGCAGTTTAGTGTTCAAAGAGTTTGAGATCAGTCTGGATTACAGCTTGTACTGTCCAGTTTTGTGTGTCGACTTGACGCAAGCTAGAGTCATCAGAGAGGAAGGAGCCTCAGTGGAGGACATGTCTCCATGAGATCCAGCTGTGAGGCATTTTCTCAATTCGTGATCAAAGGGGGAGGGTCCAGCCCATGTAGGTGGAGCCATCCCTGGGCTGGTGGTCCTGGTTCTATAAGAGAGCAGGCTGAGCAAGCCATGGGGATCAAGCCAGTAAGCAGCTCTCCTCCATGGCCTCTGCATCAGCTCCTGCCTCCAGGTTCCTGCCCCGTTTGAGTTCCTGTCCTGACTTCCTTCAGTGATGAACAGCAGTGCTGAAGTGTAAGCCAAACAAACCCTTTCTGTCCCAACCTGCTTTTGGGTCATGGTGTTTCATCACAGCAATAGAAACCCTAAATAAGACACATGTATCTAAAAACAAAATAAAACAAGCAAAGGCAAGGAAAGATTTTCAGCAAGCCTGGTAATGATGCCAGCCATGGCTGTCACGATGGAGCCCTGCCAGTCCCTAGAGTGGACCTTTGATAGCTACACCGTGATTCTCGTGGTACACCTTGTTTTTATGGGCTTTTCAAAATGTTCACCAGCCCTTCACCACCAACTCCCACGGGTTAGGATCTTTTCTTCCTGTAGCCTTGAAATTTGATATTTGCCTTTGACATAGCTCTCTCAGAATTATTTCATAAAATGCCAATGTGCCTTCACAGAGCATTTTTGAATGGAAGAATTATTTAGTATACTTAGTAGTTTTATTTTTTCCATCAATAATATATCTAAAGTTTGGCTTGTTTCCAATTTTTGTAACTACAGGGACATTTTTAGACTGTTAATTCTCAACTATAAAATTGAGTATGGGAGATTTGAAACTGTATTAATCAATTTCTATATATGAAGATACCATGTATTAGTTTCAAAATTTGCTTGGTGTGGAAATTAATAAATATTAACCATTAATATAAAAACTAAATATTTCTTTTCATGTAAAAATAAATCAAAGACATGACAAATATAAAGTTATATGCATATCATAAAACAGACAAATGAAAAACCTCATGAAACTATCACAGAATTAATCCAAGAGTTTCTGGATCTTACTGTGTAGAGTATAGATTTTTGAAAGTGTATCTGAACAAACTACAGATTCGAGCACAGGACACACCTACAAAGGAGATGAGGCTCAAGTCTGAGAAGTTTGCTTACAGAGGGAGCACGGTTGGATATATGGAGGCAGTCTTGCTGTAAGGCTTGGGAATGTTGCAGAAGAGGGGCCGAAAAGAACAGGAGTGCTGTATGGAAAGACCAGACCAGAAGTGCGGTGTTCTGGACGGCTAGCAGCCAGCTGTGGATGGAGGTGTGGCTCATAAGGCCCCAACCCTCCTTACTGAATGATTGGCAGTTGATGGCTTCTTGTGGGGGGGACCAGACATCAAACCTGTTCTGCTCCAAAGGGTAGTTCCAAACATGTGGTGGGGGAGGAGACAACAGGATCCCTGCCTGAGGCATGCTGGGTAGTCAGTCTAGCTGAAACAGAAGAGTGTCAGGTTCAGTGAGAGACCCTGCCTCAGGGAAGTAGAACAGAGAGTGTGATAGGGCAGAAAGCTGAACCAGCATCTTCTTCTGGCCTCCCGCTTGTATGCATAGGCTCATGCGTGCACACTGCCCCCTCACCCCATACACCCCCCACTCCCCCACCCCAGCACAAACACCCCACACTTTCATCAAATTTAATCTTACTGAGTAACAGAGTTCTTAAGATACATGGATAGTAATGAATGAAAGAAGTTATTAGAAAACACCCAAACTCTCCCAAGAATAATACTGGATTTATTTTGAATGTTTAGAATAATGTTTATTAAATTGTCACACACAGTTTCCAAGAAGCCTCATGATATGCTGTGGGTGGCTTCCCATTTAAATATCTCACTGTTCATTTGCATTTATTTTAGTTTATGATTGAAATGAAGAACTCGGCTGTATCTTGCATCCCAGCTGACTGGGTGAAGGTTGGAAGGTAAGTTTAAGGCATTTTTTTTTTTTTTTTACTTCTAGCATGAATTATGATGCGTATCTGAGATGCTAGACCACTGCCACCATGTTCTTGAAGCAAGAATACTTTTCCTCCATTGATTTTCTTATGAACTTTGAACCAAAGAGATGTTTGTCTTCAGCTATTTTTGTCATTCATTTAAAAATATTGAAGACCATATTTTAGTACATTTCCCCTTTGTCAATTACTCTTTCGCCCCATGACTGTGAGTATCAGGTTGAGAAATGCTCAACTGGAAGATGAATGTGGTGCTTTCGGCTTTTTGATGAATGCTGTCCCTGACATTTCTTTTAAGAAGCTGAAATCTCATTTTCTCCCTCACCGAGCTCCGTGTGTCTTTATTCTCAGTGTTTTCCTTGGCATGCAGTTATAATAGTTACTTCTTTTTGTAACTTATATCATGAGCTGATGAATATAAATGAAAACAGTACTAGAGAACCACATTCTGTCCTTCTCAGTCTCTTGGAGGGACAGGTTCAGGAGAAGTGTGCACTTTTGACTATAGCATACTACTTCTTCCTTACTGCTCTTCCTGCCTCTGTATGACTGGGGATGAAAATATTAACATTTACCCAAGATAATATTGGGGAGACTCCTGGCTGGTGGTGGAGTGGAGGGATTCTTATGTTAAGGATGAGGGAAATTTTGACATGGTGACGTAATGGCTAATAGTTTCTTATGTTAATTAAATAATGTAACTATTATCCATTGCCATGGCAACAGCTACTTTAAGCACAAGCATGGGTTTCTTGAATTCAAATACCTTGTTTTTCCCCTTATGCCACTGAAGCTGTAGATGTGAGTAGTCTTGACTTGGAGGATGTTTCCCATCCTTGGAGCATCCTTCCCTGTGTTGAATTTTGCCCTGTAGTACAGCTAATGAATGAAAGTGCACTTTATAAAAAGACGTTACTAATGCCCATATTATTCTGTAGAACAGAAACTGAGGTTCTGGCTAAACAACTGTAGAAGAAAAAGCTGTGGTAAAATGTTTGCCTAGAACTCTAGAACGTGCAATTGAGGAGCAACTGGCAAGGCAAAATATGGATGCTAGCATCTCCTAACCCGCCGTGACAGAACTGGCGAGGGCCCGTTACCATTTGGTCTGTTGTTTGGCTACCAGAGCCTTGGTATAAGGGTGAGTTAGAGTACCATCAGTTAGACCTTCAGTGTCCAACACTTAAGTTAGAGAGAACTATGGCAGTGTGACATAGGAAAGCAAAGACTGGAGTACTCAGGGCCTTGAAGAGCTCTTCTAAACCATATTTCCCATTGTTAGCATTCAACAGAAGTAGCATCCACTCTTGGGTCCCCGTAAAGGGTACTCTGCTAAACACTGTGTGAACTCAGCCGTGCCTGTGAGGAGGCACTCTACAGTCTTTGCTGTGGTGGAGCCCACGCAAGGTCTGTTCCATTTGGACAAGACATCAGATGCGTGGTCTGGTCAAGGCCTGGCCTAGTATCTCTGGCCGAGGAGCTAGCTCCCCAATACTGTCTACCCCTTCTTGATGGAGAGGACAGCTTACGTTCAAGCCTAGGGGAGCTTGTGAGACTTCTTCCCATTCAGGGCCACTAAAATTTTGAAAGTTTTAAAATTTTGAATTCATGCTCTGACCTTCTTTGTGATGCATTATATATTTCTTTTTGTACTGAATTATGCTGAACAGAAAAGTATAAAATCTCAGAAGTAATACGACCTCCACCAATGCATCCATCTTACTTTCACACATCTTTTTTTTAACTGCATTTTCTCCCAGTGTTTTTAAGCAAACATTTTTATTTAGCATGAGAGAAAGAAAAAAAAAAAGCCTTTACCAGTGAAGTAAGTTTCAACTCTGACTTTGTCATACAGTTGAAATTTTAAGAACATTTTAAAAGCTTTCTGAACAGAGTCCTATTGTTGAGAGTCAAGTTCGGGACCATAGTTAAAGAATGCTTTCTGTTTACAGCTGTTCGTGTTCAAGGCTCATCGGTGAATAATAACCGCTTTAATTTTCTGAGATGATGGCAGCACTGATTCTTATAACCTTGATTTCCTGTGTGTTGTTTTTTCCTTTCCTCTTGTAGCACAAAAGCTGTGAGCCGTTTCCACCCTCCTTTTATTGTAGAGAACTACAGACGTCTGAACCAGCTCCGGGAGCAGCTAGTCCTTGACTGCAGCGCTGAATGGCTTGATTTTCTAGAGTAAGTTCGCAGTGAACAGTACGCTCTGAATCTGTGCATCCAAAACAGTAGAGATTGCTGCTGTGACCTGCTAGAAGAGTGGGGATTTTCAGTCCTTCGAGACGTAAGCTCGAATAGTCTGATGAGAGAGACCAATATACTTCACTGTTGCAGGATTGTATTTTATGGCTAATGACGCTTGGTAGAGCCATTTTTTTAAAAAATTCCTCCTTGGAATTTACCCTTCTCACCTTTCTGCACTGCATAGGTACTGTTTTGACTTGATTATCTTCATCTATTTTTTTCCTAAATTTTTAATATTTTGTGTATTTTCCTCTAGGTTTTCATTTTTTTTTTAAAGGTTTTTTTTTTTTTTGGTTTTTTGCGCCTTTCCTGGAACTCACTTGGTAGCCCAGGCTGGCCTCGAACTCACAGAGATCCGCCTGGCTCTGCCTCCCGAGTGCTGGGATTAAAGGCGTGCGCCACCACCGCCCGGCTCATTTTTTTTTAAATTGTAATGACCATTTATGTACCCTCATCTAGATTTAGCAAATTTTTGCTTCATTTGGTTTCTGTCTCTAGTATGTGTGTATGTACATCTATATAAAAATACATATACATACATATTTCTGTTCCAGAGTTATTTGGAAGTTTTTCATAGTATTTCATCCCAAGTACTTATACATGCATGAAAATGACAATATCCTAACAAGGAATTTTAACACCATTAATACATCTAGGAAAATTTAACTATTTAAGAATATATTTGATGCATGCATGTAGTGCACATACAGACAAATAGTCATACATATAAGGTAAAAATAAATAAATCTTTCTGAAAAATAAATATATTTGAGTGTCCTCAGTGTTCCCTGTCCCAATTTTTAAAGAAAAGATCTAATTAACTCTTACACATTGCATTTGGTCATGCTTCTTTACTCAGTTTTAATCTAGAATAATCTGCCATGCTCTTCATTTTTAAGATACCGAATTTCCTTTGGAAGATGTAGCTAGAGTTTTCCTGCCTGGCCCACAGTCAGGACAAATCTCTCTCACCTGCCAGTCCCACAGCTGCTCAGACCCGACCAAGTAAACACAGAGGCTTATATTGCTTACAAACTGTATGGCTGTGGCAGGCTTCTTGCTAACTGTTGTTACAGCTTAAATTAATCCATTTCTATAAATCTATACCTTGCCACGTGGCTCGTGGCTTACCGGCATCTTCACATGCCATTTCTCATCGCGCGGCTGGCAGTGTCTCTCTCAGCCTTCCACTTCCCAGCTTTATTCTCCTCCTTGTCCCGCCTATACTTCCTGCCTGGCCACTGGCCAATCAGTGATTTATTTGTTGACCAATCAGCAACACACTTGACATACAGACCATCCCACAGCAGGAAGAGTCCTGGCCTTGGTCTTGAAGAGTGGCTCACATCTGGATTGATTGACAGTCATGCGTTCATATTGGCAGTGTTAGGCACTGGTGGGCAGCAGGCTGTGTGTCAGCTCTTGGGGAAACAGTAGTGTTTGTAGTCTGCTGTTTCCTGCATTGCGAACACTCCCAGCCCAGCTCATTTCCACCGACTCTGCTCTGAAGTTGGGAAGAGATGTTCATCAACTTCCATGTGATTGTGAGACTTTAGATGAAGTCACTCACTCCTCCTTTCTGAGCCCTGTGGCGTTAAATAGCATCGTTGAACATAATTTACAAGTGAATAAAGCGAGATGCACTTTAAGAAGTCAGTTTCTCACAGCGGGAGGGAGGTTATGTGCATGGATTGTGCTGGACCGTCACATACTCAAGCATGTGCTTTGACCTACCAGGGTCCAGCTGATGGAGGGGCATAACCACTGTGCGTTTGAAATTTGCACTAACTCTTACACTACTAGTGGAATTCCTTTCACTTATTTTGATGAACTTTAACTCAGGGGAAATGGGCTAATTAATATATATGTTCTGTCTACTCAGATAAATATGTATAAAGCATACTGTGAATGCAATTCTTAGTTTACAAATAATAGTAAAAATAAAGTTGCATGAAAATATCATTAATAAGCCAGGTAGTAGTGGTGCATGCCTTTAATCCCAGCACTTGGAGGCAGAGGCAGGTGGATCTCTTGAGTTTGAGGCCAGCCTGGTCTATAGAGTGAATTCCAGGACAGCCAGGGCTACATAGTGAAAGAAACCCTGTCTTGATAAACCAAAAAAATAAATAAATAAAAATAAAAGAAAGAAAACATCAATAGAGTTCTTTTGATAATAAAACAAATCAGAAAACAGAGATTTTCTTTTTCTAAAAGTAAGACAAAAATATGTAGGAAGAACTGATCATTAGAGTGATCTAACCTGATGCCCTTTATAAGTTGGGAAATACTGCAAATATTTTTAAGTAGCAAGTAGACTGACATTCAGCACTTCTGAAATTCACATTATATTACATAAATATTTTTCAAGAAAGGTGTTCAGTGTGACACCTCCCGCTCCATCTTCCTCTCCAGTTTGTGTAAGGGGTGTCCGAGTTGCATCATGACTTTATGAAAAAGGCAGGCAATTTACTCTTTTTTTTTCCCTCTAACTATGTACAGAAATTAGCACATTTCTTCCAACAAGGACATACCAACATCAACAAGACTATGTCTCCTAATAGTGCCACCTCGTATGGCCAAGCATATGACCCCAAGTTTATGGGGGTCATACCTATTCAAATGACCACAAAAGCTAGGTCAGTCTGACAGACAGTTCTGCCAGTTCTATGTGAGATACACTGAGACAGTTACTCCAGACTTGGGTGTTGCTATAAGGAAGAGTGCCTGGGGAAGCGGGCTCACCTGAGTAGTCCTTGATGCTGTGGGAGGGAACTGAATTCTCTGTTGAAATTTCTTTCCTGAAGTGAAATGTCACAGTCAGATGAAATGTGACTATAGTGTATATAGTTATATATGTAATATAATATGCTATGTTGACATCATCATATCAGGCTGTTTTAGGCTTTGTTTAGGCAAACAAAGTGGCTGAAGACTCGGCACCCAGTTGTTTTATCATGAAAGGTAGATCAGTCCACTGTCCCCTCCCGTACTTGTTAGATAGATTGGCTCATTTCATTTGTGCTTATGTTGCTAGTAGACGGATTGCTTGCTGCACAGCTGGCTTGGGGCAGGAAATCAGCCCGCTCATCTTGTTTCTCTTTCTGTAGGAATTTTGGTGAACATTACCACACTTTGTGTAAGGCCGTGAATCACCTAGCAACTGTTGACTGCATTTTCTCTCTGGCCAAGGTCGCTAAGCAAGGAAATTACTGCAGGTAATAGAGTTTTTCATTTCCGTCAATTAGCATGGTTTCAGGTCCAATGAGAGTATCCCATTAATCTGACAATTACTGTTATAAAATATTGCAGTTGTTCAGATGTGTTACACTCTTGTTAAATCCAGATATCACACATCTCTTAGTTTGAAAAACCAACTCTTTCCTCCTTGTTTTATGACTGAGTCAAATGCAGATGACTGGAGTACTCTAGAAGTAAATGTTACACTTGAGCTTTTAAGTTTATGTACAGTTTTAAAATGAAGTTTGAGGACTCTTTTTGCTCTGGGAAACTTTATAGCATATTTCATCTTAATTTTAAAAACTACGGTTATAAAAGCTTGTGTATGAACAAGGGACTGGGAAGAGAGAGATCCTGTCTCGGGTTTCTGTGCACTTTCCTGATCCCCCCGTTGAGAGTTGGATTCATGCCACTGTTCTTCATTGGCCTCTGAGCACCCCAGCATTCCTCATTTTCCTTTTCATAAAGGATGCTAGAATCTAATAGATCTAACTTTAAATAACTCTAATTGTAGTATATTATCTTTTCAATAAGTTGTTGTCTTTCAAAAGCATTTGTAAATGAAGCTACATATCTCAGAAAAATTAAGAGACTATTCAATGTCTGGCTTATTGTGAGGACTAAAAGAAAAGCCTGGGAGGCTGCTCCCTGGCTGGGCCTGTGGCCTGAAGTTCCTAGTGGACAGTCTGGCTTTCCTTACTTCTGTCATATCTTGGTTTCTTCTTTGTATTGTGTCAAGTTTTTCAAATATATATGCAAGTGTCTTATGATCTGCAATACATAGAGGGTACTAGAGCAGGGTTGTTTAGTGTACAGTGTTTCTTTGTGAGAGACAGTTGGATGCTTGAGTATATAAGCTATGTTCTCTAATTGAAGTATATTATTTTATTTTACTGCCCACTTGCAAAGAATACATCTACATTATTGGTCACACAGTCATGTTTAAAATAGATTCTTTGTGTCTCAGTTGTTACCTAGCTCTTTCTCATATCAAAGGGATTCCAGACTTACACAGTGTTGCCTTGTCAGTTACCTGTAAACACTGTGTAGCTGAATCTTCACTGTAGTGAACACGGAAGATTTATATCCTACTTATCATGTATTATTATGAAAACTTAGCATCTGCAGTCCCTTATCCCTTTGTGGCATCAGTAGTGAAGTGAGCTTTTCCTGGTGGTCTGTTTCTGAACGACGTGGAGACATTTAGTGTCTGTTTATGCAAGCTCTTCCCATTTGAAACGGAGTGTGCCCTCCTACCCCCTCATCCCTCTTTAAGACACCTTCAGGTATTTGCTGTGACTGGAACTGCCATCGTGGAAAAAGGACACAGAGATGATTATGAGGTTTGGCCCATTGCACCAAGTTAAGATTGTCATCAGAGTGTAAGATGGGGATACTGTTTTTCCTCTGTTAAACCTTGTGCAGTTTCTCTGGACATGAGTAGGCACAGTTAAGTTAAAGTCTTTGTCAGTTCAGGTATCTGAAGCTCTGGTAGACCTGTTTGTGTTGTGTGTCATTCCTGCTCATTTTTATAAGTCTTCTTGACTGCTGGTGAATTTTTTTATTAAATGTTTTCATTTATTTTTATATACCAACCACAGTTTCCCTCCCTCCTCTCTTCCTGTTCCCTCCCCTCACCTCCCACCTGTCCTCTCTGTCTACTCCCCCTCTCCTCAGAAAGGGGCAGGCCTCCCTTGGGAGTCAACAAAGCATGGCATATCACATTGAGGCAGGACCAAGCTCCTCCCTCTGCATCAAGGCTGGGGGAGGCATTCCTGCATGGGGAAGAGGTTCCAAAATGCCAGCACATATCCCGGGGACAGGTCCTGATCCCACTGCTAGGGGTGTGACAAACAGACCAAGCTACACAACTGTCACCACATGCAGAGGCCCTAGGTAGGTCCCGTGCAGGCTTCCTAGCTGTCGGTCAGTGAACTCCTGTTAGCTCAGGTCAGCTTTCTCTGTCGGTTTCCCCTTCATGATCTTGACCCCCTTGCTCATAGAATCTCTCCTCCCTCTCTTCAACTAGACTCTGGGAGCTCTACCCAGTGCTTGGCTGTGGATCTCTGCCTCTGCTTCCATTAGTTACTGGATGAAGGATCTTTGTTAACAATTAGGGTAGTCAACAATCTGATTACAGGAGAAGGCGAGTTCAGGCACCCTTTCCATTATTGCTAGAAGTCTTAGCTGGGGTCATCCTTGTGCATTCCTGGGAATTTCCCTAGCCCCAGGTTTCTCCCTAACCCCCAAGTTATCTCTTTCATACTCTCCCACTTCATCCCACCCTTAACTTGACCAACCCAATCCCTCATGTTCCCATCCCCTCATCCCCTCCACCCTGCCCACACCCCCAATTTACCAGGGAGATCTCATTTATTTCCTCTTCCCGGGAAAATCTGTGTGTCCCTCTTAAGGTCCTCTTTGTTAGCTAGCGTCTCTGGCGATGTGAATTGTATATAGCCTGGTTATCCTTTCTTTGCTTTACATCTAATATCCACTTATGAGTGAGTACATACCATTTGTCTTTCTGGGTCTGGGTTACCTCAGTCAGGATGATTTTTTCTAGTTCTATCCATTTGCCTGCAAATTTCATGATGTCATTGTTTTTTTACTGCTGAGTAATACTCCAAAGTATATCATATTTTCTTTATTCTTCGGTTGAGTGACATCTAGGTTGTTTCCAGGTTCTGGCTATTACAAATAATGCTGCTATGAACATATTTGAGCAAGTGTCCTTATGGTATGATTGAGCATCCGTTGGATATATGCCCAAGATTGGTATAGCTGGGTCTTGAGGTAGATTGATTCCCAATTTTCTAAGAAACCACCATACCAATTTCCAAAGTGCCTGTACAAGTTTACACTCTTACCAGCAGTGGAGGAGTGTTCACCTTACTCTACATCCTTTCCAATGTAGGCTGTCCTTAGCGTTTATGATCTTAGCCATTCTGACAGGTGTAAGATGGTTTCTCAGAGTCATTTTGATTTGCATTTTCCTGATGACTAAGGGATGTTGAGTAATTCTTTAAGTGTATCTTGGCCATTTGAGATTCTTCTGTTTAAATCTGTACCCATTTTTTAATTGGATTATTTGGTATTTTGATGTCTAGTTTCTTAATATACTTTGGAGATTACCTCTCTGTCAGAAATGGGTTTGGTGAAGATCTTTTCCCATTCTGTAGGCATTGTTTTGTATTATTGACTGTGTCCTTTGCCTTATAGAAGCTTTTCAGTTTCAGGAGGTCCCATTTATTAATTTTTGCTCTTAGTGTCTGTGCTACTGGTGTTATATTTAGGAATGGTCTCCTATGCCATTGTGTTCAAGGCTACTTCTCACTTTCTCTTCTATCAAGTTCAGTGTGACTGGATTTATGTGGAGGTCTTTGATCCACTTGGACTTGAGTTTTATGCAGGACAATAGATAGGAATCTATTTGCATTCTTCTACATGCAAACATCCAGTTATGCCAGCACCATTTGTTAAAGATACTTTCTTTTTTCCATTGTATAATTTTGGCTTCTTTGTCAAAAATCAAGTGTTTATAAGT